>NW_025730203.1:0-2593 GCF_021292245.1 Micropterus dolomieu
TTGAGACCCTACGAGGTGAGATCTTGCATGGAGCCCCGGTCCGAGGGAGATTGACAGTCATGTTTAGCTTCTTCCATTTTCTAATGGTTGCTCCAACAGTGGACCTTTTTTCACCAAGCTGCTTGGCAATTTCCCCGTAGCCCTTTCCAGCCTTGTGGAGGTGTAACATGTTGTCTCTAGTGTCTTTGGACAGCTCTTTGGTCTTGGCCATGTTAGTAGTTGGATTCTTACTGATTGGATGGGGTGGACAGGTGTCTTTATGCAGCTAACGACCTCAAACAGGTGCATCTAATTTAGGATAATAAATGGAGTGGAGGTGGACATTTTGAAGGCAGACTAACAGGTCTTTGAGAGTCAGAATTCTAGCTGATAGACAGGTGTTCAAATACTTATTTGCAGCTGTATCATACAAATAAATAGTTAAAAAATCATACATTGTGATTTCTGGATTTTTGTTTTTAGATTATGTCTCTCACAGTGGACATGCACCTACGATGACAATTTCAGACCCCTCCATGATTTCTAAGTGGGAGAACTTGCAAAATAGCAGGATGTTCAAATACTTATTTTCCTCACTGTAGCTGCAATGATATGGCAGTAAGTAGGAGAGTTTCTGTGTGTCTGATTTACCTCTCTCTCGCGCGCTTACACATACACTGTTCGGAGCAGGTATTTAGTCTTTCTTCTATTGCTACAGGGGAATGAAGTTCGTTCAATATGAACTAACTATGTGTGTGTCCCCTCCAAATGTATTGGAACGTTAAGGAAAATTCCTTTGTTGTTGTTCACTGAAGACATTTGAGTTTAAGATCAAAAGATGATTATGAGACAAGAGTTCAGAATTTCAGCTTTTATTTCCTGGTATTTACATCCAGATGTGTTAAACAACTCAGGACATATCACTGTTTGTATTAGACCACAGCATTCTTAGGTGAGCAAAAGTAAAGGAACAAATAATCTTAAAGTAAATAACATTTAACATTTGGTGGCATAATCCTTTCTTGCAATAACTGCCTCAAGCCTGCGACCCAACGACATCACCAAACTGTTACATTCTTCATTTGTGATGCTATTCCAGGTTTTTAACCGCATCTTCTTCCAGTTCTTGTTTGTTTCGGGGTGTTTCTCCCTTCAGTCTCTTCTTAAGGAGGTGAAATGCAGCTCTATTAGGCCCAAAAGGACTCATGTCACTCCATTACTCAGTGACCTCCACTGGCTCCCCATGGCCTCCAGAATCAAATTCAAGTCACTAATGCTTGCATACAGAGTGACTACTGGGTCTGCACCCATCTACCTAAACTCAATAATACAAACCTATGTTCCTTCTCGGCCGCTACGCTCCTCCAACGAACGCCGCCTGGCTCTGCCATCCCTTCACACAAAGCAATCCCAGTCCCAGCTATTCTCATCTGTGACACCACGATGGTGGAACGAGCCACCACACGCCATCAGAGCAGGGGCGTCCCTTTCTAACTTCAAGAAGCTCCTGAAAATTCATCTCTTCCGAGAACACTTCCTCTTCTAACTCCTAACCTCTAACATGCACTTCCTGTGCTCGTCTTCTTCTATCCCCTACACTTTTTTGTTTTGAGTGCACATTTTGCTAACTCTTATTTCCTTCCCTAGGTATTTACCCCATTGATGTGATGATGTACTATGAGCTCTTACTAGTATTTATTGCTGCTCTTACTAGTATGTATTGTCAGTTGTAGATCTGTATTTGATGCTCTGTTGATGCTTGTATGTTGTTCCTCAAATGTAAGTCACTTTGGATAAAAGCGTCTACATGAGTAAATGTAAGGTCAGGTGATTGACTTGGCCAGTCTAAAACCTTCCACTTTTTCCCCCTGATGAAGTCCTTTGTTTTGTTGGCAGTGTGCTTTTGCTCATTGTCCTGCTGCTTGATAAACTTCCTCCCCATTAGTTTTAATGTATTTCTCCGTAAATTGGCAGACGAAATGTTTCTGTCCACTTCTGAATTCATTCTGCTGCTACATCATCAGTTACATCATCAATAAATATTAATGAGCCTGTTCCAGAAGCAGCCATGCACGCCCAAGCCATGACATTACCTCCACCAGGCTTCACAGATGAGCTTGTATGCTTCGGATCATAAGCACTTCCTTTCTTTCTCCGCACTTTGGCCTTTCCATCACTTTGCTAGAGATTAATCTTGGTCTCAGTCCATCAGATTGTGTTGCAGAACTTTTGCGGCTCATCTCTGTACTTCTTTGCAAATTTCAATCTGGCCTTCTGATTCTTGCTGCTGATGAGTGGTTTGCATCTTGTGGTGTGGCCTCTATATTTCTGCTCTCTGAGTCTTCTTCCAACAGTGGATTGTGATACCTTCACCCCTGCACTGTGGAGGTCGTCGGTGATGTCACTTACTGATGTTTTGGGGCTTTTCTTCACAGCTCTCACGATATTTCTGTCATCAACTACTCTTGTTTTACTTGGCCGACCTGTTGGACGTCTGTTGCTCAGTACACCAGTAGTTTCTTTCTTTGTTTTGCTTGCTATGCCCAATGTTTGTCCAATGGCTCTGGTCGATTTTCCTTCTTTTCTCAGCTTGACAGTGGCTTGCTTTTCTCCC
>NW_025730204.1:0-3841 GCF_021292245.1 Micropterus dolomieu
AAGTGTCAATAATAAATTTGTGGCTTACCGTGTCAAAAGCTTTTTGAAAGTCTAAGAATAGGATAAGGTGTTCATCATCTAGAAAGTCTTTGTATTCCATCAGATCCAGAACTAAGCGAATGTTATTGGCTATGTGACGGTCTTTCATGAAACCAGATTGGCATTCATCAATTAAAGTGTGTAATTTAGATTTGAGACGTTTTGCAAAGATAGATGCTAGAATCTTATAGTCATTATTTAGCAATGTAATGGGTCGCCAGTTTTCAATTAATAGAGAGTCTTTGTGAGGTTTTGGAATAAGTGTTATGACGCCTTGCCTCAGAGAGGGAGGGAGTTCCCCTCTGTCCAGAGAATCTTTGAAGACAGCTAGGAGAAATTTACCTAATGACTCAGAGAAACATTTATACATCTCAGAAGTCAAGCCATCACAACCTGGTGACTTATTGTTCTTTAACTGAGTTATTCCCCAATTAATCTCCTCAATAGTTATGTCCTGACAACAGATTTTATTATATTCTTCATCCACACAGTTAGGTGAGTCAAAAAGGTTAAAGATTTCATTTGGATCTTTGAGATTATTATCTTTTGAATAAAGTTGTTCGTAGAAAGCACATATATAGTTTGATATTTCTTTACTGTCCTCACTAATCTTTTCCCCAATATTAAGTTTTCTTATAGTATTGATTTCTTGTCTTCTTTTTTCCATGGTAAAGAAATACCTGCTGTTTTTCTCTCCCTGTTCCATCCAATTCCTACGTGACCTTATAAAAGCTCCTTTTGCTTTGTTCTCATATAAAACGTCTAGTTGATTTTGTAAGTCTAATAAGGCATTGTTATCTTCTTGGCTCAGCTGCTTTTTTTCAGTAAGTATGTTTATATTGTTGATTAGCGTGTATGTTACGTTCTTCTTTTTGTGTGCCATTATCTTGCCATAACCCGAGCAGACGCCTCTAATTTTGTATTTGAGAAGTTCCCATGATGTCCCAAAATGATTTCCTTTTCTTGCGGCCTCCCATTGTTCTGAAATAAGGAGTTCTATTTTCATTTTTAGTTCCTCATGAGATAATAGAGAATTATTTAATTTCCAGTAACCGCTGGAGAATCTCCCTCTTTGTTCCTTGCTGACCTGAACAGATAAAGAGATGGCCTTATGGTCTGTCAGAACAGCAGGAGAGACATTGCATGACTCAACGGAGGGCTCTAACTCAGCCGAGATCAACCAGAGATCTATTCTGGACTGTAGCGAATGGTTTCTGTTGCTCCACGTGTATGTTTTCAACAATGTATTTTTTTCCCTCCATATATCAATGAGATCCAGTCTTCTTGTAAAGTCAATTAGTTTTTTTGAGTTTGGAGCTAGTTTTGGCGGGCACCTGTCTAATTGGTTATCCATAACCATATTAAAGTCACCGCCCAAAATAACCTTAGCTACAGGATATTTAGACATCAGCTCATTTAAAACCGAGTCCAGCTCCTCCAAAAGTTTCGAATTATGAGAGAGTGAGCAGTACCCATAGACGTTGCCTAAAATAAAACATGCATCTTCCAAACAGGTAATAATAATAATCCAGTGACCATTGGTATCCCCAACGGTATTAACAACCTTTCCCTTAAATTTATGAGTGAGAATAGCAACCCCTGCTGAGTGGTTGGATCCATGAGTCAACCAGATGTCCTCTCCCCATTGACTCTTCCATAACTTTTCGTCCTCTTTACATGAGTGAGTCTCTTGGATGAAAATAATATCAGCACCGTAGTCCTTACAAAAAATGAAGATGGCTTTTCTTTTAACAATGTTTCGTAGTCCTCTGGCATTTATAGAAAGTAGTTTCATCAACCTCTAAAGAACAGTTCTCTTTACGAGAGAAAAACAACCTAAGTAATAACAGCTTCTGCCTCTTAAAAGTGGATTTGGAACATTTTAAAGTAATTACAGAGTGCTTGTGTTATTCATAAATGACTGATTGGGTTAATATAAAGTATAATACGTATTTTTATATATAAATATATGTATATTATTATTAGTTATTATTAATATATAATAAAACCCTGAGAGAGGATTGGAATTCAGCCCTCTGAATAGATATAGCGTTAGCCAACATAGGTATTAGAACAGTTACCTGAACAGATGTTCTTACCCCTTAAAACAACCACAGAAAGATAGGGCACAGGTTCAGAGTTTACAACAACGTCCTAGTTTAGCTCATTTGGAACCCTCTTAAAGGATCTCCACATCCTCTATGAAGGCTCGGGTTCCTCTGAAAAAAGCTCGCTTTCCTTGTTTCCTCGCTTCTTCGATGCGGGGCCACAGCCTCTCTCGGGTCTTCTTGTCAGCCTGAGTGAGATCCTCGCCAAAGCGGAGCCTCTTCTCCCTCAGGAAAGTGTGGTTTCGTGCATTTTTCCAGATGACGTCCCTCACTGTGCGGAAGGCAAAGAGGATGATCACGGAGCGAGGATGCGTGTTGCCAGCGTCCCTCCTTCCAATTCGGTTCATCCCGCCTGCTCCTTTCGCTATAATTTTTATTACTGACAGACTTTTGTATTTTATAGTAACTCCTTCCTTTCCTGTCTTCCCACCATTTCTGCCATATTTCAGTACCTTTCTTCTTAATGGCTGTTTTTCCTTCTCCTTTTCCTAGAGGTATTTGAACTGTTATTTCCTTTTGTAATGCCTCTTTTGCTAGTTTGTCTGAAATCTCATTTCCATTTACTCCCTCATGAGCTGGCACCCAGCAAAACTGAACATCTATCCCGCCCCGATGTAATCTTAATAAGCTGTGAAACATTTCTATCAGTAGGTCTTCTCTGACAGATGTCATTGACTGAATGCTTTTAATAACTGCTAAGGAGTCTGTGCATAATATCACCCTATCAGGTCTGACCTCTTCAACCCACTGTAATGCTATAATGACTGCCACTATTTCTGCTGTATATACAGATAGCCTATCTGATAATCGTTTTGAGATATTTATTTTGAATTCTGGTATATGTATTCCAATTCCCACACATTCCTGTTTGTTTTTAGATCCATCTGTATAGATTTTTAGATAATTATGGAAACTGTTTCTCAGATAGCTGCTAGTCCGTATTCCCACTTCCTCTATTCCCCATCCTCTTTTATTTTCCAGTATACTATAATCTGTTTTTACGTCTGGATAGAGCCAAGGTTGAATGTTACTGACTGGATCGGGTGTGGTGAAATCTAATGCTTCCATTCCGTGTTCCCTGACTCTCTTTTCCCCCGTCCATCCAAACCCATGCCCCTGAAACTTGAAATATTCCCAACAATCCTTTGTTATCTCCTTTGCAGGGTTTTCTTTCCCACTTCCTTTCAATCTGACCCAATATTCTAGCGCTAGTTTCTCTCTTCTTAACTCCAGTGGTGTCTCTCCAGCTTCTATGAGTATTGTGTTAATGGGAGTTGTCTTAATGACTCCAATGCATATCCGTAAGGCTCTGTATTGTAATTTATTAATTTTTTCCAATGTTGTTTTTGCTGCTGCATCATATACTATGCTACCATAATCTATTGATGACCTCACGCATGCTCTATATATATCAATTAGTGACTGTTTATCTGCACCCCAGTCGCATCCCGCCACCGCTCTCAGTAAATTAATAACTTGTTTGCATTTAGTTTCCAATTGCTTTATGTGTATTTTCCATGTGTACTTACTATCATACCACAATCCCAAATACTTTTTCCATTGGCTGCTGATATAGAAAAAGCTTTTCTACATGACACTTTCGCTTGTTTGTGAACACCATATAACAGGATTTGCTTGTTGATATTTTAAATCCCCACTTGAATGACCACTTCTCTACTTTCCCTATTGCTTTC
>NW_025730205.1:0-1835 GCF_021292245.1 Micropterus dolomieu
ATGTGGTCAAACACTGGCTCTGTGAAGTAGTGATGTGCAGATCGATCTTAAAGTATTGATATTTCTGATACCAACGTTTCCTGCTCAAGGAGCATGGGGGGTCACATTAAACTAGAAATAAAATATGTAAAAAGTATTGGGATCGGCAATACCAGCCTGGGTATTACTTGGTATTGGATCGTAAAGGAATTAAGTGGTATCGCACATCACTACTGTGAAGGCTGTTTAGATTTGGATGACTTTATGAGCAGCTGATTCAGCTCTGTCATAACTGTAGAAACATTTGATTACTCAGCCGTAAAACTCACAGTGTTTTCATCCATCTGGGGTTTTTTTCCTGAAGAGACAAAAGAGAGTCGACTTTAGCTTCAACAATAAAAATCCAGGTTCATCAAAACTTCTTGTTTATAATATCTGTGGTTGCTCTCACCTTTAGTTTTCTGCCATCTGATGAGGGCAACAACAACAACAATTATTATTAATCCTGCGACTCTCACAAACACAGTGAGCCACCACAAAGCTAGAAGTAGAATAAAAACATTAAAAACATTTTTGCAGCTTTTTGTTTTGTTCTGTAATCATGTACAACAAACAATAAAAAAAAAAAAAATGAAATAAAAAGTAAAATTTTGAAGTTTAGAATGGGGAGAGAAAGAGGCTGACAAGAAGACAGAGAGACTCTAGAGAAAGATGAGTTACTACCTTGTAGTTTTGTTGAAGCATCATTGGTTGTTGTTGTGGCTGTAACTGATTTTGTGTTTTCAGTTGTTGTTGTTGTTTGTGCGTCACCTGCACAAATGAAATAACACAACCCAAGAAACTGTTCAGTTAGATAATACCTCATGTTTACCATCTGCTGTCACTAAATGAGAAAGAATGATGTCATCTTAAAAAGTCATCAAATAAACAAATGTTTTGGTGGTTTTAGTCATCTTGAACAGCTCAGCATATTCTAACCTGTTTTCTCACCCGAAGACTGAGGGCTGAAGGTGAACAGCTGCACTTTTCCAGAGTTACGATCTGTCACTTCACACGTCAAGTTAGACTTTGATTTGTTAATAAAATGAGAATCTGGGAAAGACACAGTGGTGTAGCAGTCAGCCTGCCATGTCTTCATGTCTTTGTTATCTTTGTCCACATCTTTACCCTCATACAGCCACTTCACTGTGTGTCTACAGAACTGTTTATGCGTCAACACAGAGCAGTTTATCATCACCTTATCACCGTCCTGATGTTCAGTCACTGGTGAAGATGGAGATATTGTGAGAGAAAGACAACAAGAGTAAAGTTAACTTCATCACTGTGATCATAATTATTGTAATGTTTCAGTATATTGTTCTAACAAGACAGTTTGAGCTGAAAACATTATGATGGAAATACTCACTGTTAATAACAGACAGATAAACATGAGAGTCTGGAGTTTGTTGTTGTCCTGATTTGAACTGTCTGCAGTCATAACGATCAACATCTTTGACTGTGACCTTCTTTATAACCAGAGAACAGTTCTCTGTAACACTCAGTCTGTCTGATTTAGCTTTGCTGTTTTTTATCTGCCCAAGGTCAACCAGAAATACTTCTATGTTTCCTGAGTCACTGAAGAGCCATGTAGTTTTTTCACATTGTTGCTGACTGTCTATCACATTTTCACAAGGCAAAGTGACGTCATCTCCAAGTCTGACAATGAGGAAGAGGAGAAGTTTTCCAGCTGCTGCTGTTGAGAAAATGATGAAAAATAAAGTGAAATGAGAAAATGTCTGTTATGTTCATAGTTAGTGACGATTATTTCTTTATCCTTAGTTTCCAAGAGTTCACTAAACTCACCACATTAGAAACAA
>NW_025730205.1:1855-3196 GCF_021292245.1 Micropterus dolomieu
AGCTGCATCATCAGACTCCCCACTTCTTCTCTTGCAGAAAGAACTTAGATTCAAGAGTCACTGTGTGTCTCATAGAGCTACATTTTGAACAACAAATCTAAAAACAGTGAGTGTAACTTTGTCCTGGGTGTAGTGTGAGATCTCACCGTGTCCTGACTGCTTTCTGGACTCACTGCAGGGTTTAAGCTCCGTCCCTGAAAACAACAAACAAACAGAGTCTACTTCCATGTGGTCAAACACTGGCTCTGTGAAGGCTGTTTAGATTTGGATGACTCTGTCAGAGAGCAGCTGATTCAGCTCTGTCATACTGTAGAAACATTTGATTACTCAGCCGTAAAACTCACAGTGTTTTCATCCATCTGGGGTTTTTTTCCTGAAGAGACAAAAGAGAGTCGACTTTAGCTTCAACAATAAAAATCCAGGTTCATCAAAACTTCTTGTTTATAATATCTGTGGTTGCTCTCACCTTTAGTTTTCTGCCATCTGATGAATCCAACAACAACAACAACAGTTATTAAGAGTGCTGCAGCTGCAACATACCACCACCAAACTCGATAGACTATAAAAGAGGACAACATCTTATTTTGTTACTTTGTGTTGTGTGAAGACGTCTGACTGAATAAGAAAATATTTCCACCCACAGCTGAGTGTCGCTCTGACATTCAGACTTCAGAAGAGGAGAGATACAATTAAAAATCAGTAAATCAATAATTTTCTCGATCACTTCCTATTTTCTGTTTTATACAATGAATGGTCAGTTTTGTCGTTCTAGAAAGTGACTTAATTAAAGAGGCTTTCATTATTTTATGTTTTGCCATAAAAATGCCTAAAAGTAGAAACATGCAAAACAAAAAAATTAGACAATGAATAAAATAAGTAAAATGAGGTTTATTATGGAGAGAGAAAGAGGCTGACAGGAAGACAGAGAGACTCCAGAGAAAGATGAGTTACTACCTTGTAGTTCTGTTGAAGTATCATTGGTTGTTGTGGCTGTAACTGATTGTGTGTTTTCAGTTGTTGTTGTTGTTGTTGTTTGTGCGTCACCTGCATGAATTAAATAACACAACCCACAAAACTGTTCAGTTAGAAAATACCTCATATTTACCATCTGCTGTCACTAAATGAGAAAGAATGATGTCATCTTAAAAAGTCATCAAATAAACAAATGTTTTGGTGGTTTTAGTCATCTTGAACAGTTCAGCATATTCTCACCTGTTTTCTCACCTGAGGACTGAGGGCTGAAGGTGAACAGCTGCACTTTTCCAGAGTAACCATCTGTCACTTCACACTTCAAGTTAGACTTTGATTTGTAACTAAAATGAGAATCCAGGAAAGACACAG
>NW_025730206.1:0-2778 GCF_021292245.1 Micropterus dolomieu
CACGCCGGCTATGGAGCACTGATCCTGAAAGATTAAGAAATAAATACATATATAAATAAATGCTCAATAAATAAATAAGCATCCTATTAAATGCACAAAAAATAAAGTTAATAAATAAATGTAGGCACTAATTAAGTAATACAATGAGATATAAATGTATATATCTCTTTTAATTAGCTTCTTTATTTATTCACCTTTGTATTAATTACCTTATTTATTTATTGTCTGTTATAATCTTCAACTTTATTTATTAATTATTTTTAAAAATGTGTTCATTTGTGTGTGTTTTAATATTTTTGTCTGTTTTATTCTTTTATTTATTTCCCCAATGGTATTTATTTCTGCCTGTCCTTTTTACATTTCTCTGTGCCCTTCCACCTTATTACGCAAATGAGAAGGTCCTGTGTCTCAATGGGTGAACTTCTCCCCTATTGGTTTTTATTATACATTTATTTATTTATAGAGTATTTGTTTATTTCTGTACTTATTTCTTCTTCTGCCAGTATCAGTCCTCCATAGCTGGCAAGGACAGAATTTGATTGGAAAAAGAGCTAAAGTGGTTGTCCCAGGCCAAAGTGGTGCCAATGTTACCATGTGTGCAGTGATATCCTCTGGAGTGCTGCTACACAGATGCAAGAGACTGATGAACTAAATCTGTTTTGTTTTTTGAGCCAGCATTTACAGTGCTTTATTTTCCTTGCAATTTTCATTTACTGTTGTAAATTTTTGCATTACTTGATGGCAAAGAAAGCACAGTGAAGCTTTTTCTGTTGCATTCTGATAACCTCCTGTTGTATATTGTTGTACATTCTATAAAGACTTACCATTTTTAATGTATTTCATAATGGGAACTTTCTTTACTGTAAAAGACAATGTACACATTTCTTATACTATCAACTTTATATATATATATATATATATATATATATATATATATCCACCCATCTATCATCATTTGGGATTTTCTATTGGGTTCAGGTCTGGAGACTGGCTGGGCCAATCCAGGAGCTTGAGATGCTTTTTACGGAGCCACTCCTTAGTTGCCCTGGCTGTGTGTTTCAGGTCGTTGTCATACTGGAAGACCCAACCACGACCCATCTTCAATGCTCTTACTGAGGGAAGGAAGTTGTTGACCAAGATCTCGCGATACATGGCCCCATCCATCTTCCACTTAATACGGTAATCCCCAAAGAATGATGTTTCCACCTCCATGCTTCATGGTTGGGATGGTGTTCTTGGGGTTGTACTCATCCTTCTTCTTCCTCCAAACATGGCTAGTGGAGTTTAGACCATAAAGCTCTATTTTGGTCTCATCAGACCACATGACCTTCTCCCATTCCTCCTCTGGATCATCCAGATGGTCATTGGCAAACTTCAGAAGGGCCTGGACATGCACTGGCTTGAGCAGAGGGACCTTGCATGCGCTGCAGGATTTTAATCAATGACGGCATAGTGTGTTACTAATGGTTTTCTTTGAGACTGTGGTCCCAGCTCTGTTCAGGTCATTGACCAGGTCCTGCCGTGTAGTTCTGGGCTGATCCCTCACCTTCCTCATTATCATTGATGCGCCACGAGGTGAGATCTTGCATGGAGCCCCAGACCGAGCTGGAATTCTTACTGGTTGGTAGATGATCAAATACTTATGTCATGAAATAATTGCAAATTAATTATTTAAATATCATACAATGTGATTTTCTGGATTTTTGTTTTAGATTCCGTCTTTCACAGTTGAAGTGTACCTATGATAAAAATTACAGACCTCTACATGCTTTGAAAGGAGAAAAACATGCAAAATCAGCAGTGTATCATATACTTCTCCCCACTGTCTGTCTGTCTGTCTATCTCTCTATCTCTCTATCTATCTCTCTATCTCTCTATCTCTCTCTATCTCTACCGTCAACCGCTTATCCTGCGTACACGGTCGGGGGTCTGGAACCAATCCCAGCTGCCATCTGGTGACAGGTCGCCAATCCATCGCAGGGCCACACATAGACAAACAATCACTGTTGAAGGTGGGGTCAGTGGCTGTCTTCAACAGAACAATAATAGTCTTAGTTGT
Source organism: Micropterus dolomieu (assembly GCF_021292245.1). Classification (NCBI taxonomy): domain Eukaryota; kingdom Metazoa; phylum Chordata; class Actinopteri; order Centrarchiformes; family Centrarchidae; genus Micropterus; species Micropterus dolomieu. The sequence continues at coordinate 2,060 of NW_025730206.1, forward strand.
TTGTTCAAATTCTTGTGTGATTTATGATTAATGAAGTATCAAAGGTGGAAACAGCACAGTGTTATATAGCTATAAAATGAGCAGTTGGTGGATGGTTGGCCATTCAAAATGTGTGACGTTGACTGGGATATTGGGGTTTGCATCTGGTCTTCAATTTCTAACCTTATGGTTAGTTGCCTAACTTTAAACATAACCGATAGAGGTGAAAATTATAAGGTATATTTTGTATGCTTTTAGATTGCATTACAGTAGTCGCCACTGGATGGTAAATAGGTGTAGAGTGATTTCTGATTTATTTTCATTTAGCTGAAGGAAGTTTTAAGACACAGAACACTTGATTTCTGAAACAAAATCAAAAGTGATGCAAGCTGCCCTTTAAATAAATGGGACATAAATCTGTGAGTCATCTGCATAACAATGATAGTGAATGTGTTTGCAGATAATATTTCCTGTTGGAAGCATGTACTGTATATTCACCTTATTTTCAAAGGAAATATGGATGTGGACAGTTAATAAATATACAGGTGAAACAAAGAAATTAGCATATCGTGCAAAAGTTCATTTATTTCAGTAATTCAACTGAAAAGGTGAAACTAATATATTATATAGACTCATTACATGCAAAGTGAGATATTTCAAGCCTTTATTTGATATAATTTCGATGATTATTGCGTACAGCTTATGAAAACCCCAAATTCAAAATCTCAGAAAATTAGAAT
>NW_025730207.1:0-705 GCF_021292245.1 Micropterus dolomieu
AATACAAGACGAGGAGATAATATCAAAGTGACGAATGGAAAAAATTCATGGAGGGGGCTCTTCTCGGCTCCAGCGTAGCTTCATTCGCCCTTTTTTTTAAAAAATCATCAGTTTGTCATGGTGATCATTTTCAACCCCATTTTCTCATTGTTTCGCTGGGTCCGCAGCTGGGGAGGGGGCTGCTTCCCTGGATGCCTGCCCAGCCAGGGCTCCATGCTCTGGGCCACAGACATCCAGCTGGGGAGGGTGGTTGGGCTTGATGGAAAGAGGGGATTCAGGGCTACAATTTGGTGTATCACAAAAGAAAATCTGAGTGTCCTAGGCTGAGCAATCTGGTTAATATGTGGACAACATATTGAATCGCTGAGAATACCTCCTTAATTAGCTTTATTGTAATGCATATTTTGAGCTGTCCTGTTGAGCTAAATTAATGTGTTTAGGCTTGATGGAAAGAGGGGAGTCAGAGCTACAACTGAAAATCTGAGTCTCCTGGGCTGAACAGCCTGGTAATATTAGGAGTAAATTTTGGAGCCCTCGGGAATACCTCCTTAATTAGCTTTATTGTAATGCATATTTTTAGCTGTCCCTTTCTGCTATATTAATGTGTTTGGGCTTGATGGAAAGAGGGGATTCAGGGCTACAATTTGGTGTATCACAAAAGAATATCTGAGTGTCCTAGGCTGAGCAACCTGGTTAATATGTGGA
>NW_025730207.1:725-2999 GCF_021292245.1 Micropterus dolomieu
GCATCACATATGCTGCACGAAAAGACCCAAATCCTTTTTTGCCAATCTCTCGGTTTCTGTTCATGCTAGAAAGTTGCTTCAGGCGCGGTTGTTCTCGCCTTGTCGAGCCGGTTCCAGTGATGCCAGAATATCACGAAAATCTCATAGCGCCAATACGGCCATTTTCATAATTATGCCCATTATGGTACATACTACTAGTTTGGCTTTGACTTGTTTGTTCTACCATGTTGAAATTGGTGTCTATGGAAAGGTCTGAATCTCACCTTTAAATTTATGTGTCACTGAACCGAAAATCTGCTGTCCCAGCCTGTGCACCCTCTTAACGTTTTGGACTAATTAGTGGAGCGCGTAGGATACCGCCTTAATTGGCTGGATTGGAATGCATATTAACAGCTGTCCCTTTTTGCTATATTAATGTGCTTGATGGAAAGAGGGGAGTCAGAGCTACAATCTGGTGTATCACAACTGAAAATCTAAGTCTCCTGGGCTGAACAGCCTGGTAATATTAGGAGTAAATTTTGGAGCCCTCAGAATACCTCCTTAATTAGCTTTATTGTAATGCATATTTTTAGCTGTCCCTTTCTGCTATTAATGTGTTTGGGCTTGATGGAAAGAGGGGATTCAGGGCTACAATTTGGTGTATCACAACTGATACACCATAGTGCTTTACAGCAGGCCTCTGGAAAGAGCCTAATTTAGGCCTAACTCAACAGTTCTCTGACAGGGGCCACAAGTTTGAAAATGAACAATGTTGGTCTTCAGTGAAAGGCCTGGATCTAGGCTATATATTGCCCTATCACTGAAGTAAATGTGATCCTGTTGAAGAGAGAGCCGGGCCTCTGAGTCAGCAGCAATTCTGCCCTCATGGGTGAGATTTTGTAAAAATGCATCACTTGGGGAGAGGTTTACCCTGTACTCACCCGAAAATGTAAGACTTAGCTGTGTGTACTGTATGGCTGGTTGAAGCTTCCAGGTTGTCTTATAATTCTGGGTCTGGGCTTACAGTGCAGAGGAAGAGCTAAGCTTTAAATGTGTGTATTATTAACCATATATGTGAAAATGCTGGGCAGAAATACATAGCAAAAGCTTTAAGAAATCTGACCTCTGACCCCGGGCGGACAGGCATGCCAAATTGAGTCTGTCCTGGTGTATGTGGAGTCATCAAGTAGAGTCATCAGTCCTACTCCGAGTCCAACGGTGCAAACCGTTTGGCTCTAGCACCTTCCTATCAAAAGTTATTTCCAAAAAACTCACCCGACTTTTGACACTTAGAAATTAGCTGTTATTTCCTGTCCGCAATGCGGCATATATGCTGCAGCCGGGACAGCTTCTGACAGCTACTCTCCAATTGTCTCGAAAATACATCAGTCCTACTTGAAATTCAACCCCGAGTCCAACAGTGCAAACCGTTTGGCCCTAGCACGTTCCTATTGAGAGTAATAACTTTTTTTGACATTGTCCAAATGGGAACATAGACCCCACATTGAAAGTGATGCCAAATGTCCAAAAATGCTCATTTCCTTATTTTTTGACATTTAGCATCACTTACAATGGGGGGGTCTGTGTTCCCAATTGTCAGGACAAATCAAAAAGTTTCCCAAATGTCAAATGTCACTTTGGAGGGTACCTGAAAGACAGCTGGGGGCCCCTCTACTGTTCCTGGAGCCCCCCTCATTATTGAGAGTCTGATGTTGAGTCAAATGTCAGACACTTTTCAATTATTCAGGCACCCAAAGCTAACTTAAAATAATTCATTTGACCCATGCGAGTAAACAACTATGTAATTTATTTTCAAAACACACAAACAGAAAACAAAAGGAACTACATGCAGAAAGTAGTAAACAAGGGGCAGTGTAGGTGGGCCTTCGGCTCCGGCCTTCCTCTGCCGCATCTCCTCAAGCTCCTGCTCCAGGCTGGAACCTTCAGATTCCTGGTACGGGACCTCACCTTCTTCCTCTGAACTGGAGTCGGTGGATTCCTTCGTGGCTCTCTTTCTGGAGGAGGTGCGGTGAGTGGGGCCTGTGGAGGCGGAGGCTGGGCATTCGGCAGCAGGGGTGGCTGACATGGCCTCAAAATGGAGCCGCATTTCTTTGGCCTGCTTTACGTCCAGATTGAGAGCGTAGAATCGGTCAGCAGTGGCAGTGTTGTGACACATGAAGGTGGCAATTCTTTTTCAGACCTCATCAGAGTGGTGGTTCTTTGCCTGGAGACAGCAGAGGAGAGGGAGAAAATGGACACGTGAGTGAAGGCAGCAGGTTGTTTGGATTGCAGAGT
>NW_025730207.1:3019-6438 GCF_021292245.1 Micropterus dolomieu
AGAATACCGCCAGAATTGGCTACATTGTAATGCATATTTCTGTTGGGCTAAATTAATGTGTTTAGGCTTGATGGAAAGAGGGGAGTCAGAGCTACAATTTGGTGTATCACAACTGAAAATCTGAGTCTCCTGGGCTGAACAGCCTGGTAATATTAGGAGTAAATTTAGGAGCCCTCAGAATACCTCCTTAATTGGCTATATTGCATATTTCTAGGTATCCTGTTGGGCTAAAATAATGTGGTAGGGCTTGATGGAAAGAGGGGAGTCAGAGCTACAATTTGGTGTATCACAAAAGAAAATCTGAGTGTCCTAGGCTGAGCAACCTGGTTAATATGTGGACCACATATTGAAGCGCTGAGAATACCGCCAAAATTGGCTACATTGTAATGCATATTTCTAGCTGTCCTGTTGGGCTAAATTAATGTGTTAGGGCTTGATGGAAAGAGGGGAGTCAGAGCTACAATTTGGTGTATCACAACTGAAAATCTGAGTCTCCTGGGCTGAATAGCCTGGTAATATTCGGAGTAAATTGTGGAGCCCTCAGAATACCTCCTTAATTAGCTTTATTGTAATGCATATTTTTAGCTGTCCCTTTCTGCTATATTAATGTGTTTGGGCTTGATGGAAAGAGGGGATTCAGGGCTACAACTGGTACACCATAGTGCTTTACAGCAGGCCTCTGGAAAGAGCCTAATTTAGGCCTAACTCAACAGTTCTCTGACAGGGGCCACAAGTTTGAAAATGAACAATGTTGGTTTTCAGTGAAAGGCCTGGATCTAGGCTATATATTGCCCTATCACTGAAGTAAATGTGATCCTGTTGATGAGAGAGCCGGGCCTATGAGTCAGCAGCAATTCTGCCCTCATGGGTGAGATTTTGTAAAAATGCATCACTTGGGGAGAGGTTTACCCTGTACTCACCCGAAAATGTAAGACTTAGCTGTGTGTACTGTATGGCTGGTTTGAAGCTTCCAGGTTGTCTTATAATTCTGGGTCTGGGCTTACAGTGCAGAGGAAGAGCTAAGCTTTAAATGTGTGTATCATTAACCATATATGTGAAAATGCTGGGCAGAAATACATAGCAAAAGCTTTAAGAAATCTGACCTCTGACCCCGGGCGGACAGGCATGCCAAATTGAGTCTGTCCTGGTGTATGTGGAGTCATCAAGTAGAGTCATCATGTAAATGCTCCGTACTTGTATAGCGCCTAGTCTAGTCTTTTCGACCACTCAAAGCGCTTTTACACTACATCTGCATTCACCAGTCATACACGTTCATACACTGAGCCTAAGTGCTCAAACGGAAACTAACATTCACACACATTCATACACTGGCGGAACAGCCGCCAGGGGCAAATCGGGGTTCAGTATCTTGCCCAAGGACACTTCGACACGCAACCAGGGGGAACCAGGGATTGAACCGCCGACCTTCTGATTAACGGCCCTACCTCCTGAGCCACAGCCGCCCCATCAGTCCTACTCCGAGTCCAACGGTGCAAACCGTTTGGCTCTAGCACCTTCCTATCAAAAGTTATCCCCAAAAAACTCACCCGACTTTTGACACTTAGCTGTTATTTTCTGTCCGCAATGCGGCATATATGCCGCAGCTGGGACAGCTTCTGACAGCTACTCTCCAATTTTCTCCAAAACACATCAGTCCTACTTGAAATTCAACCCAGAGTCCAATGGTGCTCTTGGTGGTCTGCAACTTGGTGGCTCTAGCACCTTCCTATCAAAAGTTATCCCCCAAAAACTGTGTGTCATTCTAATCTGTAATATGGCATTTACATGTTTTAATTAAAGCAGTGGAAGCTGACTCATTTTACCCTGGTCTCCTAGAGCAGAAATAATGACTTAAATGAAAGCTGGCTGAATCAGAGTGTCACACTCTCATTCTCAGCCTGTGTACAGATGCAAATGCCCCCCTCCCCCCACAGGCAGCTGCAGGACAGCTATGACTGTCTGCAGAGTTGCCTGTGCACAGGGTCTATTATACTCTGATCACATGTGATACAAAGGAAATTCAGCCAAAATCAACAAGTTAGTGTGTAGGTAGCTCTTTAGTGTTAGCAGGTTTAAAAATAGGTGTTTAGGATATTTCTCCTCAACTTCCACGCTACGCTCGGTTACCTAACAACAGACATTGTTGAGTTTTTCAGTCTCAGAACAAGAATTTTCCAAGAAATGATCAGCTGTTACAATGCTTATAATCAAATCTTTATTGTTTGCTATGTACAGGGGAGATAACAAAAAATCAAAGACACTGTTATGTACATAATAAAATTAAAATAAGTGTCAAGTTAAAAACAATTGCAATGTGCAAACAACATGCAGTGTATATAGATATTATTGCAAGAGTGTTGAATGAATGGCATTTTGTTCACTCATCCAGCCAGTCGAGGTTCAGTCCTTCTCCCCGAAAAGATGTGCGCTTGACGCCGTAATTAAACAGCAGCTCCTCACAGATATCAATGTCTTTTGTGGCCTGCAACAGGATGACATCCCTCTGTCCTTCAGGGAAGTTCATCCTGCAATAGACTGGCCTCAGGTTTGCCTTCTTGGAGGAATGATTGATCCTCCGGCCCATGGTGTCTTCTGTTGGGTGACACCCACACGGGAAAGTCTGAGCATCTACGCAGAGGTCCCGACCACCACCATGGAAAAAGAAAAGGTAGTCCATCTCATCCTGGATGGACTCCATCATCTTCCGGCCCTCTGCTCCTGTGATTACCTTGCCATGGTAATCGCAAACAATGGATCCCATGGCAAAGGCTTTGGTGGCAACAACTCCTGTGGTCAAAAGAAGGTGCAATTAGTATTCACTCCCGGAGCACAATATCACAGTGTTTTACTGCTGGATTAATGCTCGCCTGCTCACAAGACATGTTTACATACCATGTCCTTTTGTGCCACCAAAGTCCTTGAGGGCCAGGCCTGTCCACTTTTGACTATGGAGCGTAGTGAGGATCCATGGATCCGTCTCCACCTGCACCCTACTGACTGGTTTCCACTTTGCCACTACGTTCTCGGGACGAGGACAGTTGGCAGTCCAACCCTCTTTTCGGATGAGCAATGACACCTTGCTGACTGTCGGGGGCCGTCTCGAACACTGGGCTGTCAAAGACAAATGTTAAATTAATTTTCTTGTCCAAAATGTGAATTATGTTACTTTGATTATAGAAATATTGTTAACTCCTAGCATAAGATGTGTAATCATTTTTTTAAATGATAAAGTGCGTCAACTTACACAAGAGGTGCTCCTCCCGCTTGGCAAACTGCACAGACCTCCACCTGTCATAAAAGACTCTGTCAGGTGGAAACCCTGCAGCGGTCCGTTTTTTTTTCGTGGGTGGGGTGCTACTCGCCGTCGCTGGGAAGTGCTGGAGAAACGCTCCAAAGTCCCTGTCATCCTGGTCAGCTGC
>NW_025730208.1:0-2536 GCF_021292245.1 Micropterus dolomieu
CTTCAGAGCTGAACACAGTGGGAATTATTACTGTGAAGCAGAGAACAGAAGAGGACGTCTTAACTCCACCTTACATCTGATTGTTGTGGCAGGTAAGTTTTTGCATTCACCTGCATACACAAATGTTTACTGGACCAGACCTGATTCACATGTTAATATGAAAAAAACAACACGTTCTCACTCACATTGCTCAAGCAACAAAAACTAAATAAAAAATCTGTCTGTTTTTCTGTAGTTGTGCTCAGGGAGAAGTGGATCACACTGACTGACTGATTAACAGACAGTATCATCTGGGAAAGTGATTTATTAATGTAATCTTGCTAATAAGGTGTCTGTATTTCTAGGGAATTCAACAATAGTAATGAATATCATCAGGTTGACTCTGGTGGTCTTGATGCTGATTCCTCTGCTTCTCCTGAATCTGTGGACGAGGTAAAACAAACACAATCCATCAGTTCAGTCACCGCTCTTTTATTCTTCAAACTTCCTTTAGTTTTAGTGTTTTGAAATTAAAATTAAAATTTGTATTTGTTGTTGTTGGACTCAATCCAGGAAGAAGAAAACTCGGAGCTCCACCTCTGAACCAAATGAACATGTAGAGACGATAGAGGTGAGAGAGGTCCTGTTGACAAAATGTCCCCTAAATCACAGTTATAATAACTTGGCTCATAAATGCTCTGGAAAGTGTGAAATGAATTTATATTTAAAATACAACTTGCTGAGTAGAAACCAGTAAAGCATTTGGTCATAACAGTATTTCAGCAAATAATTTACTTTCGAAACTGTGGGGTGGAGATAGAGCGGGTTGCCTGTTAATCGGAAGGTCGGCGGTTCAATCCCCGTGTCCCTGGGCAAGATACTGAACCCCTGGCAGCTGTTCCGTTAGTGTATGAATGTGTGTGAATGTTAGTTTCTGTTTGAGCACAGTGTGAATGTGTGTGACTGGTGAATGCAGATGTAAAAGTGCTTTGAGTAGTCGAAAAGACTAGAAAGGCGCTAAACAAATACGGAGCATTGCAGGTTTGAGCCTTTGTCGTCTCTCCCATCAGTTAGACTTAGGTTAGACTTAGGCTATCAGTTAGTTCCTATGAGAACGTCTCAGACTTGAAGGCCGTCACAGACATAAGACACAGAGCAAAGACATGGTACAGTCAGGTTAGAGCCTCTGCATCCAATACAACAGCTGCCTTCAGATTTACAGTTAAATTTACTACTCTAACTTTACACAAGTTTCATGTTATTTTCTTCAGATGCAGCTGAACCAGACTCACCTCATGGAAACAAAGTAGGACATCATTGAAATATCCCTGTAGAGAGCGAGGCTGTGGAGGAAGTGGATCCATTTACATTCAACTCCAAAAGTTTTCCTTTTCAGTTTTCAGTAGCAGCAGCAGGGTGGAGTCAGCAGCAGCAGTCAGCAGCAGCATGTAGCAGAAAGTTTAGAAGAAGGTGGTGTTGGCAGGTTGAACTGAATCATGTCGACGTTTCAGACGTGATTTATTGTTTAGATCAGCTGATGGTCAGGTTGTCTGTGACTTAATGTCTTAACTTACTGCTTAAACAATGTGAGCGTATTAGTTCCAGTAGAGTTAAATATTAGTTTTATTACATAATATGAGGACTAAAGTTTTATAATAAACATAATAAATAACTTTTGAAAATTCCTCATGAGCTTCTGGGTTTGCACCTGTCCTGGTTGACAAAGCCAATAAAGTCTGTTCAAAACAGAGACAGTGAATAAATGCATCATGACATTTTACTCAATGTAGGGGTAAACCAGGGCGAAAGTAACAAGTCAATTTTCTCAGAGCGAGTGTGACAGAACCTTGAGCAACCCTTGATGGAGCTGCCAAATATTGCATGATTTTGTCATTGATTCCCGCAGCCGTCTTCGGAAAACTGTTTTCGAGCACGGCAAGTAAATTTCTGAAGCCGTACTGTTTTTGGAATTACAAGTTGTGTCTCTCGTTTCATGTGTCACAGTAATGATTAATCTACAGGTTATTTAGTGCTTTAACACACCCTGTCAGAGTTTTTCAGTGTAAGAATAAATCGTGTTGATATGTCAGGTGTTCCTGTCGGGACAAAAGTAACTCTTGTTACTTTAGCCGAAAGTAAGAAGTGTTACTTTCGTCCCGCTGCTAAAGTGGTGACTTTGTCTGTGTTGCAGTATGTACTGAAACATGATTATGCCAAGAGTGAGGGTCAGAAAGACAGACAGAGGTCTAATTCAGCCAGATGTTTTCACGCACATTTTGAAATTACCTATAAAAACAGCTTGATAGAAACAGATTATGTTTGCATTATTTTGAGAATTTAAATTTATGTTATGAATATTAATTTCCATATTTTTGAAGAAATGTTTTCTAAAATGGATTGACTTTGCCAATAAAAAACATTTTGAACAAGTATACGGTTGGGTTACTTTTGAAACATTTAACTGTAAATAGATAATAAAATGAAAATGTAATTTATACATTTTTTGCAAAGATAAAGGACAAAATACATTTGCAGTTACATATTTACAAGGTCATAG
>NW_025730209.1:0-1968 GCF_021292245.1 Micropterus dolomieu
CATCCAAACATACTATTAGCAACTGGATTGTTCAGACTATTTCCCTGGCCTATCAGGTGCGCGGTTTGCCTTCACCTGTGGCTGTGAGGGCTCATTCTACCAGAGGCATGGCGGCCTCTCGAGCCCTCCTTTCCGGGGCCTCTTTGCAGGATGTTTGTTTAGCGGCTGGCTGGGCCACTCCGCACACACTCATTCGGTTTACAGTCTTGACCTTCCTTCGGCACCTGGCACTCGTGCGCTCTCCTCTTAGTCGTGCCACTTTACTGCACACTGGGGCAGGCGGGGTTTTCGGCACGGTTTAGTGGGTATCTCGTTCCCATAGTGTCGTAACCGACGCAGTTCGAGTTCCCTCAAAGGGGAACGTCTCGGGTTACGTATGTAACCCTGGTTCCCCGAGAAGGGGAACGAGACACTGCGTCGGCCTGCCGCACCTCACTCCCCGCCTGAAGCGCCTGTTTCATAGTTTAAGCTAATGATGAGTGTGTACAGGTGTGCTTTATACTCCTCCGGTTATTCCGTCACACCTTACCGTTCTAGCAACAAGCCAATAGGATTGGATTGATTTCATTCACATTCAGACCTGCTACGCCTAGAGGAGTCCCCATAGTGTCGTAACCGACGCAGTCTCGTTCCCCTTCTCGGGGAACCAGGGTTACATACGTAACCCGAGACGTTCGTTCTCCTGTCTGTACACAGGCAGGGTGCTAAATGAACTGTTTTGTCCACCAGCCAGTAAACGCTCAAAGTCTACCACTCTGTAGATTATCATTGTTTTTAGCTGCTGATGAAGTAAATCTAGCAGACATTTGCATATTTTACCAGTAACTGGCTGGTAGATGGTGCCATGTTTGTTTTATTGAGTTAAACTACAAGAAGCTAAAGTGTCTGAGATATTAGAGGTGTCTTGAAACTGAGTAACAAAGCAGCAAAAGCAGGCTGCTGCCCTGTGCAGGGGGGACTGAGCCTTGTCCTGGAGTAAAGCTTAAGAAAAGAAGAGGATGTTGCCTTCACTCTCCGGGGGTGAGCGCTTCACTATAAAGGTTCTTTGTTTTAAAGAGAGGGTGTTGTGGATCCACAAATATGAAATAGTTTAAAAAGCAAAATTAACCTCACTTTTGTATCTAATGTTTAATTATACTGCTAAGATGAGTATGTATCACAAAGTTAGCATATAAAAAGTATTTGATAGAATTGGTGGGAAATGTGTTTAAATGTTTTTCCACTTTGACAGAAAATATAACAAGAATCATCTTATGATTATTCTAGAATTTATTTCTTTGTTTTTACCCTTTAAGGAATCATCTCATAATATAATATTACTTGAAGTCAAATTGCTGAACACGTTGCTAAAGTCATCTTATAAACGTGTGTTGCTGTGTATGTAAGGTTTAGCCCCATGGTGGAAGGAGGAGACATGGACATGAGTTCTTCACCTGGTGCTTCAATTTATTTTTAAACCAGATGCGTGGAAAGTGCAGTTGTGCAAGTGAGGTATTGTAAAAATATATCAAAAATTAACAAAAACAAACAACGAGAAAAGTATATACTATTCAAATTATCATTACAAACTGAGATTACGCAAAACAAAACCTATTTCAGCCCTGACTATTGGGCTCCACCACATGTGCACTTCCAGGCCCAAGCTGTTCTTCCCAGGGGGCCTCTGCCTCCTTCCTTTATACCAGAAGCCCCTCCTACAAGACAAACCAAAGTTAATTGACAATCAATTAAACAGCATTATGTTATCTCAACCATCAAACACATCTCTGGCTACATCACCACACAACAAATCAACTAGAAAACCAGAAATGAAATGTTACCGGCTAAACAAAAGCTTCTCAAAAGAGCAACTTTAAGATACTCCCGTACACCCCTCTGTACTGGCTCACACTTGGACCATTCCAGGTCTTCTCCCTATAAATGACTCCACACTCCATCACTTCCTGTTTGCCCCTTTGGCCCAGATCC
>NW_025730210.1:0-1305 GCF_021292245.1 Micropterus dolomieu
GCTGCATACCTCGGTTGTAACGAGTGGTTATTTCAGTCAAAGTTGCTCTTCTATCAGCTTGAATCAGTCGGCCCATTCTCCTCTGACCTCTAGCATCAACAAGGCATTTTCGCCCACAGGACTGCCGCATACTGGATGTTTTTCCCTTTTCACACCATTCTTTGTAAACCCTAGAAATGGTTGTGCGTGAAAATCCCAGTAACTGAGCAGATTGTGAAATACTCAGACCGGCCCGTCTGGCACCAACGACCATGCCACGCTCAAAATTGCTTAAATCACCTTTCTTTCCCATTCTGACATTCAGTTTGGAGTTCAGGAGATTGTCTTGACCAGGACCACAACCCTAAATGCATTGAAGCAACTGCCATGTGATTGGTTGATTAGATAATTGCATTAATGAGAAATTGAACAGGTGTTCCTAATAATCCTTTAGGTGAGTGTAGAAATCAGCTCAACCTGTCCATAAAGTATTAATGACGCTTAAAATGGTGGATGTAGAGTAAATAATGTAGTTATTAGAATACTGTATTACCGGAAAATCAGATTTGTGGGATCTAAAAGCAAGGATATTATTTTTATTTTAACTTTGGAGAGGAAACATCTATATGGAGCTACTCACTTGAGGAAGCTGTGTTCCCAATTAATAATTTAATACACTACACAGGCCTATGAGAAAAAATGCTTAAAGTTTTATGACATTTTGACCATCGCGAAGGGGGTGTATTGTATTTATATTTAAACTGTAGGGGTAAGATGATTGAAAAACTGAAATAATACAAAAAAAAATTAAAAAGTCATTCAATAAATAAATCTATGACCTACAAATGTATCTGGATATAAATGTGACGCTAAAAACATTGTCAAGTGGTTAAAAGCTGCAGCTTACAAAGTCAAACGAGAATGGAAGTTTCCCCTAATGTTCAGAGACAACTTCTCAGCTAGAGTTTAGATAACAACATAATGTGGCCATCATTCTGTCTGGGATTTGATCTCACATATGCTTCCAAGTATTATGTCAATTGACTGCTTACACTTAGACTTTTTCTGCACTGATGAATGCAAACAAGTGCCATCTACATACTAAGTTCTAAAAATGTTTTGGGAATAAAACACATCACTCATTACTTGGGCAAAATAAAAATGAAGTAAACATAAAAAATGTCAGCATACAGAATATGATTGCAGGTAGTGTAATGAAAAGATAAAAAGTAGGTTATTATAGGAAATATAGCCTACAACATTTAGCCTACTAAATTTTGCAGCTTAGGCAGTATAGCCATGGGGGGGGGGGGGGAATTAAAAAGC
>NW_025730210.1:1325-6319 GCF_021292245.1 Micropterus dolomieu
GGGGGGGGGGGGGGGGGGGGAATTACAAAGCAATAGTTGTTTAAGTGTGACTTAAGTTCATAGGTTCACCACGCGGCCATATTATCCTGAATAACTTGTGTCCTCTAGGCTACATAGTAATTTAAATTTCTTCTGGGATAGAGGATGTCTCTACACACATTAGATATTTAACGGCAGCAGGCCAACTGCTCTGCCACTTAACATCATAATGGCAAAACCCAACACAACGGTAGATCTACGGTATTAGTGTAATGTCGGTTCACACACAGGATTATCGCTGTAGTAAGAGATGCACAGATTAAAGTTTTCCTGGCTGAATCCAGTTACTGATTTTTTTTAAAAGTCTGACCTGCCGATTCTAATTTTGGCCGATTCCCATTTTATTTCTTTGTAACTGACAGCATACACAAACATTTTTGTAACTATTTATTGGAAAAATCTATTTTTCCCCATCAGCACCAGTATAAATGTTAGCTATTCTCACTGGTCTCAATTGTATTGCCATAATGAAACACTGATTATAAAATAACATTTTCTCTGGAAGGAGCTGAAAATAAATTCCACACCATTTTAATTCTACTTGATTCTCCAATTTATTTGAATTTTATTTAATCACAACTACAGTAATCTGCTCACTTTGCTTTTCCCATCAGACACACAAGCACACACCTACACCTACACCTGTCGTCTCTGTCTGTCTGCTCTGACTTTATTTGTCAGCAGTTTTATTTAAAAGAACTCTGTTTGGTTTTTCCGCTATTCCGTTTTCACAGCAGCAGATGAGCCGCGTGTGGAGACTTGTTGTTAATTACAGAGACCACCATCTTATGACCGACATCATCACCGACAGCTGTGTTAACTCTTTACTTGCCCCCTGCTTTACAGCATCCACAGCGTCTCTTTCTGTGTGTTTCTCTGCAGATGTAAATAGTGAGCGTTGCGTCTTCTTCACTCTCGTGAATAACTTCCACACACCTAGGACATGTTTTGGCCTGTGTGTGTGGATGTGACATGAGGTTACTGTCTGTGCACACATGTGAAACAAGGCGCAGAGCAGCGTGTTTGTAAAGTTCAATGTGACCAGCAGAAAATTGGATAGCCTGTTTGACACTGCTGGACCCGCGAAAATTTTACGCTTATTTCAGTCCCCAGCTGATTAATCTGCACATCTCTAGCTGTAGAAGAAGAGTTACGGTCCAATAAGCCTTTAAACAAGCTACCAAATAATCTAGGTAATGTTATAATAACAGCTAGGTAATGTTATAGTAATAACAGAGTGGGCAATGCCTCCGTGCCAACAGGAAGTGCCCCGTGCTTTGAAGTAACTTTTACTAGGGCCAAAACAGCAGCTGTAACATAGTGGCGCTGGAAGACAATTTCGCTTAGGGGTGCTGCAGAGTAGAAATGCCCGCATACAAAAGTTATGCAATTACAGCAATGTATTGCTTTTTGCAGTAATGCAGTTATATAACACATTACTAAAAATAAATGGTAATATTTTACCCTTTACAATCTGAGTAAGGCACCTTACAACTCAGTAAAGAAACATTTTGGCACCAGAAAAACAAATCCATGAGTAAAAGAGTAACATATTTCCTGTTGCAGGAATCTGATGGTCGAGATTGAAGGCAGAGTGCAAAGTACAGGAAGCTCGGCTTCTCTTAACAAGATGGTATCTCCCCTGATTGATCATGCATAGCCTAAATAGATTTCTATCGGCTATTGGTGTGTTTGTGCTTTAACTAATTACTTTCATAATTAGAGAGGCTGCTGTCAGTTCACCCTGACCGATCCTGTCAGAGTGTCGGGAGATTCAATCAATGACGTTATGTGGCTCTACCTTGTGCGTAAATGCGCAAAGCGTCTTTCTTAATGGGGAGACGATCAGGGGCGTTTCCAGGCTCTTGAAACATTGGGGGCTTTGCCCAGCCCCGTTTTCACAATTTGGGCTTTAAACACTTAATATCCTGTATTCTGGTGAACTTTTCTGCACCAATTTATTGAGGAAATGTCTTTATTTATATAAAAGGAAACACAAAATTCAGTTGACAGGTGACGATTCAAAATACAAACACTATAGTGTAATATGCTGTATATCAGGCATTCTGTATTGCCGTCAGATATGTGTCTCCTGTAAATTCTCATTTAATTTGATCCCTGCTGAGTCTACATACATGCCTACATGCAGTCCTGAAGTAGCCTTAAGTCTTTTTAAATGTGCATGTGGCACCTTTTCACTTCAGTGTCAAATTAGCTTAATTAATTTTAATTCACTTATAAACTCCTGGACTTTAAGTGCTCCTATGTTTCAGCAGGTTTTCTGCTTATGCTCAAAACTTTCTGCACATTCAGAATCTCTCCCAAATTTCACATTTGCAGAATAATATTTTGAGACAAAAGTCGTAATATTACGAGAATAAAATCGTTACCTGATGAGAATGAAGTCATAACATTTTAACAAAATCTACCTGCCAACCTGCTGTGCATTGCCCTGCGTTACTGCTCTGCTGATATGGTAGTAGGCTACCCCCTTTAGACCATCTGACAGACACAGAGCCCGTCTGGAACTGTACTGGATGAGACGAGTGCCAGTGGCGGTTCTAGACCTATTTTATTAAGGGGGCCAGGCTGGGGCCAATTGTTTTGTCAGAGGGGCACATTCAATCCGGGACAAAAGAGGGAAAGGCAA
Source organism: Micropterus dolomieu (assembly GCF_021292245.1). NCBI lineage: Eukaryota > Metazoa > Chordata > Actinopteri > Centrarchiformes > Centrarchidae > Micropterus > Micropterus dolomieu. The sequence goes on from NW_025730210.1 coordinate 4,015, forward strand.
TGTTTTCAAAATGTCTTATTTAGTATATAATGTAATGTTTTAGTGTGTTTCAGTAACTTACAGTTATTTGTTTCAGTAACAGGATCTTTTCAGTAACTCAATTATAGTTTTATTAAATTACATTATACAAAAACAACATTCCTGTTAACTTTAGCTCACGTTACAGGACATTGTTTGATGCAACACTTCTTTGTAAGGCTTAATGAACAGTAGAAGCTCTAGTGTACGAGACTTCTCTGGATCCCAGTTTGTATTTTGTATCCCACTATAACTTTTGCTAGGAAACAACACACTTCTCCATATTCACCCCTAATTGCAGAATGATGGAGACACCGATGCACAAGTATAAATGAATGGGTACATGTGCAGCCTACGACGTAGCTACACACATAGACCCTTTGCAGGAGCATAAATCAAGCTTAATGCAACATCAAACTGGGATGCCGGAGTGGAAATTTAGGGATGGGTTGCTGGTAGGACAAATAGTCTTTCAAGTTGAATATTGCCGTAAAACTTCAATTAATAGCCCGGGCAGCTTAAATCACTGAACTCACCCTGCCTCTATCTGGGACAGGCTTCTTTTTGGGACAGGCCTTTAATTCATTTATCATGCCGGTATATATTATATAAATAATACTTTGGTGCTCATTGTTTTTTGTAAAATAAACTAAACGATTGAATTGTGTAGAATCTAAACAATCTAAGGATGTGTAGCATGTCCCTATTGACAAAGGTTTAAACATTTATATTGGTATGCACAATCTAAGCAGCTTGGAAGCAGCTCAAGTTGGCGACCCAGTGTGCTTTAAGAGGGTTTATCCATCTAAAGAACTTCTATAAAAAGTAGACAAGGCCTCAAAATGATTGAGACCTGCATTTATTTGTCAAAATGTGCAGCCACATCAAGCCAGTAAAAGGGACAGGCATCTAATTAGGACTAGGCTTTTAATTGAAGTTTTACAGTATTACAGTTGGTGTCTCTATAAAATGACGGGAAGCAAAGATGTCTCATTTCATGAAATGCCTGTTGCTTCCCACTCCTCCACTCGCAATCTCAGGTGGGAGACGCAAGGAGAGGACGCTATAGAAATCATCTAGGTACAAACTTTTTTAATACATAATTTTATAAAAGAGTGTTGAAACATTTTTCAGACTTTTACGAGTTTGTGAGTTTTAACATAGCCAACTCTTTAAATTCATATACAAATCCAATGAAATTGGCGGTAGCCTTTGTTATTTTGTGACTAATGAATATGGACCGTACCTTGTAAGATCAACACATTTAGTATTAACTCAATATGACATTTATCATGTTCAGAATACGGATATTTATACACTCACATAATATAATAGTTTGAGTCCAAAAAGTCATTGAATGTACACAGAGGTAAAAGAGATGCTGTAACTGAGAAATGAGAAAGGCCCACAGACTCCACTGAGGTGAGCGACAATTAGAGCTGATCAGCAACAGCCGTGTCACCAGCACAACGGGCCTTTTTAAACCCCACATGTGGCACAGGTGGCATCTTCACTTAGAGACTGGAACAATGGGAGCTCTGTGGGCCTTGCTTGTTTGCGTGCTGACTGTGTGGTTTACCAAAGGTTTATTTTTTATATTTTTCCTCTTTAAAGCATAGGCTGTGTTTACAAACTGGTAGTGTTGTAGCCTACAGCAAATGTAAAAGTAAGGTTACTCTTTCAGAAATCTTGTGGCTACGAGCGTAAGCTATGCCTTCCCATTAGTTCTGAAAATTCCTGAAATGTCATTCAGCTGTAACAAAGTGGTGGCGAATAACTGCACGTGTGCTGTCCTATAGGCTCTGGTCTGCCAGTTGGAGGCACAGCAGAAAGTCAGGATGATGAGCTGCAGAGAGTGAGAGGTAAGAACACTTGTGGTGATTAAAATGTTTCAGAGCTACATACTGACACTAACTTACTTTTTAATGTCTTCTGTACAGAGTTTTTGTTGCAACAAGATGCTGATGGAGGTGAGTAGATTCTGTCTTATGCTTGTAGGGTTTAATAAACCTGCTACTGGGATTTCACAGTAAAAACTACACAAGATCTACAACAGTTGATGATCAGCCTAAGCCTACTTCATAATTCAAAATCATGTAAACTATATTTTGGCTAGATGGCCTACTAGCCTATAGCATGATGGATGCAGTAAGAACTTAATACGCTACTTGTGTTGTCAGACTATAACACGACGGGCCTCACCAATGTGACGTCTCCGGCCACGACCCCAGCGCCGTCTCCGGCCACGACCCCAGCGCCGTCTCCGGCCACGACCCCAGCGCCGTCT
>NW_025730211.1:0-559 GCF_021292245.1 Micropterus dolomieu
ACCTGTCTAGTCTAGATGATATTTTGATCCAAGTGTACTGCCTATCTGAAGGGTGTTTCATCCTCCACACATCAACCAATTCAGTTTTTCTTAATACATGAGACAGAACAGAGGAAGACTGAATATGTGGCTCCTCTCCAGTCCTATCTAAAGTAAAGTCAGTGCAGCAATTCAAGTAACCACCCGATACAATAAACTCTCCTGTACCATTGTTATTTAGTCCTTTTATTATTTTAAAAATCTCTTCCCGCTCAGAGCCTTGGTTTGGTGCATATACATTAATAAAAATGAGGCTGAAGCCCTCTACTTCAGCTCTCACCATAAGGACTCTGCCCTTCACCACCTCTGTGCTCAATGTAACATTTACATTTAACTTAGAGGAAAACAAAATGGCGACTCCTGCACTTAGATTTGTCCCATGGCTAAAGACCTGCTGGCCCTCCCCACCATAAGCCCCAATCTATTTCATTTGTGCTATCACAGTGCGTTTCCTGTAAGAAAACTACATCTAGTCTTTTCTGTGAGATTACTTCTGTTATTAAAGCTCTCTTTTTTCCAT
>NW_025730212.1:0-1600 GCF_021292245.1 Micropterus dolomieu
TCAAAATGAAGGATCAAATACGGAAGACAAGAGTAACCTGAAAACCTAATGCTTGCACAAAAAAAATTGTATTGTGTAATAAAACAATAATGATAATTGAAGTAATTTTCCTCAATAACAATAATACAAATGTTTAATAAATGTTTGATTTTATTCATTTGAATCACAAATGAATTCACACTTAATTTTACTATTAAGATATTTAGTTTCTTGAGGAAAAGGGACTGATTTTTTTTTAACTTAATTTAACTTGTGCATGTTTGTTGAAAAAACCTCAGATTTGTGGAGTGATCCACTGTTTGGCATCAAGTGTTTGTTCTGACCATAAAGAATAGTTTAAAACCACAATTACCATCTGCCTTTAAATATGAAAGAAATAAGAACTAATTTGACATTTATTGTGTTCTTAGTGTTTGTATGTGGGTGTTTTAAAGGGAATGTGGATCTTTTAGAACAATTAGAGAAGTACAGTACCTGTGATCTCGTTCCACATTTTATTATGTGTCATGTAATGTGGGGAACTGGTCTTGGTCTCGACTTGGTCTCAGCCCCTAAAGGTCTTGCTCTTGTCTCTGTCTATATAAACTTTGTTCTTGGTCTTGACTACAACACTACTAACCAAAGTAAGAGGAGAAATACTGTTCAGTTATGGGAGAGTCTGTGCTTTTCTTGGTCAGTTCTCTCTGTTCATTGTGTGGTCAGGTTGCTGCGGTAGTGTGAAAGCTAAAAATAAATGCAGAACACTGAGGTGTGAGAGACTGTTTATGGCAGTTATGATATAAACAAAAGATAAAAGCTAAAAACCGTTTTTGACGCTGAACATGGAAACATCACACTGATGTCAGACATTACAAAAGGAACTAGCAGGGTTTGGTGCAGATGTATGAATATTTGAGAGAAGTCCGTCTGTGATGACTTCACTGTGAGTTCAATATACCTCCAAAAACTATACTGTGATAAAAGCAGCTGCAGGCTCAGCTATAGAGCAAATTAAACAGGACAATTTGTTTTTAAAGAGTCACAATTAAAAACCACGATATTCTCAGTTTACAGCATGTAAAAGTACTTAGCACACAGGTAGCCTACTTTTTGCAAAGGACAAAGCAAAAGAAGTTGGCCACAGCAAACTTTCTAATATCCAATAAAATGTACACAAACACAAACAACTATATTAAAAAATATTAACATCTGGGGAGTTTCCACAACAGTAAATTAAAACCAATGTTTCTAGCTTTTCTATGTTTGCCTTTCACACAACTCTAAGCCACTTATTTCTACATGTGACCTTCAGCCTACTTTTACAAGACCAGCATTTTCACATATTCCCTCTTTTATTGCAATGAATGTAAGTTTAGATATTCAGTACCTGACACAGAGAGAAGGAAGATGACAAATCCTCTCGCTGCTGCAGTTAAACTCATAGCTGCTCCTCTCATCTCTCTGTGTGGCTTCAGAGACAATAAGTGAAGAAGGACGCTGTCTTTAAAGATACCTTTCCTCTATGGTCAGTGAGCAAAAAACGGATGTTAAACGACTAGATTTCCTTCCTCTTTAGATTACTAATATACACGATGGGCTGAACGCAACATCAAATATCAAC
>NW_025730213.1:0-684 GCF_021292245.1 Micropterus dolomieu
GTATGTTTGGGTGCCTGTCTGTGTCAAGTTACGTTTTTGTCTTTGAGTGCTTTATCTTCTTCAGTCAGTGTTTCAGTGTCGTGCTCTGTTTCCCCTTTTGTTTTGTAGTTGTCTGCGTTCACTGTCTGTGTCTAGTTTTGCTTCCCGTTCAGTTTTATGACTTTTACTTATACCTGTTCTGTGTTCCTGACCCACTCATTTGCTGTGGTATTTAATGCCTATGTTCAGTTCAATCCAGGGGAGGGACTTGGCAGATTCCTTAAGAGTGAAGCTGGCTTGGCTGCTTTTGGTCATCCAGAAATTATGAACAAAGTGAAAATAAAACTCCCTAATGGAGCTTTTGAAAAGAGAATAGGCTCAGGTGTCATCCGAGAGTGCTTATCTGAAATTCTGAAATGAGGTCTACAGCAGATTCACTGTGGGTGCCAATGTAAAGGCCCCCTACCTCAGATGCGAGTGCCAAACCCATGAGTGGCAAGCCATTGGAAGAATACTTGTCAAAGGCTGGCCTTTGACAACACTAAAGCGCATGGAAGACATCTTGAAGTTCCCACTGTCCATGAATGCAGCACATAGCTGTGTGGCTACACACCTTAAAAGATATGCTGGGGAACTGGTTTTATTGAAGCCAGCATATTTCAGTGTCATCCAAACACATGTGGATGCATTCTCATGTTACCAATA
>NW_025730214.1:0-1005 GCF_021292245.1 Micropterus dolomieu
ACCGACTAAGCCACAGCACCCGCCGCAGGCAACTACGCTAGCTGTTTCAGGTGGTCTGGTTTCGGAATCAAGTCTTAGGATTGCCACATTCTACTCGGTCACTCGTGTTTTTCTTGAAGCTGCGTAGAACGCGCATGAGGTTATTCTGGTTTTTGTCCTTGGGAAGTGGCGTATCGCTATTAAAAACTCCACTTAGGCACCGCTGGGATTTGAACCCAGGATCTCCTGTTTACTAGACAGGCACTTTGACCAACTAAGCCACGGCGCCACACGCTTTGCGTATTTGAAAGCCTTTCATGTGAATGTTTCAATGAAATCAAATGGGCTTGTTAACGTCTTGCAATCGTTTTTCAGTAAAATCAAATCAAAGAAAAACAGGCCTCTGGAGCCACGAAAGGAGAAATGGATGAACTGGGACTTGCGAGGTCAAGGGACAAAGTGGCACTAGTCCTGTTTGACAAGAGGGCCTTTTCAGTGGACCAACAAGTTCGATGAGCATGAATAGAGCTTGCACTTCAGACGCCTAAACAACAATCGTCCCTGGGTGGGCTCGAACCACCATCCTCTCGGTTAACAGCCGAGCACGCTAGCCAATTGCGCGACAGAGACACTTGCCTGTGTTGGCATTCAAAACATCCCGTGTACTCGTCTTCCAGTCTCGGTTCCACGATGCGCAAACGCCGTGTCCTTTGACAGCAATTCACGTGTCCCCTTTATTGGGCCACATCTTACAATCAAATAGATATCTGTCCGGCCTACCTCTAAACACAAAGCATTTTCATTGTTCTGTAGAAGTGCATGCCGACCCATCGACGCAACAGGTTGTTTTCTGATCAAACACGTTTCTTTTTTAAACCAGGAACCAGAGAGGAAGTCCGTCATCCAGAGCTTCCTCTCCAGACTGATGGAGGTGGATCTTGTGCAAGTTCCTCCCTCATACTGATCTTCTTCCTCTCTCTGGTTGTTGGTCTTCATCGGTACTGAAGATGGTCCGGTGGGGAAGGA
>NW_025730215.1:0-710 GCF_021292245.1 Micropterus dolomieu
CCTGGCCTCAATCTCAGTCCACTCGTCTTCCACAACAATCTCCTAAAACATACACAATGGCTGCTGATAGTCAAATGAGTAGACAAAATGTCTCCAGTGTTTAGTCTTTTAGGTCAACAAGGCTAATTATGGGGCCCTGCACTTTGTTAATCATTTATCCCCTTTATTCTGATTTTGTCCCTCCTGACCAAATTCAGATGCTACTTGTGCTCCATCTGTGACTTTTGCATTTGTGTTTTTTTTAACTCTTCCAGGCAACAAAGCAGTATGTTGTACTGCACTTTATAACAGAGAATGAAGTGGAGGCAGCACCCTCAAAATGGCTTGAGTGGAGCGACGAGGTAAGATTTTTTCCAAGATTTTGAGCCATTTAGATTTCTTTATGAACTACATATCAATTACATTCAATGTATCTCCTTGTGTTTTATAAAGGTTCTATATTGCTATTGGCCACAAAGCAATGCTGGCATCCTGGCCAAAAAATGTCTGAAACAGATAAATTATTCAAATAATACCAAATCTATATACTGTATGTGCAACCAATACTTTCTTTCACCTACTTCTGCCACACATAGTGTAAGTATGCACTATATTGGTGTTAAACAGGTTTCTGGTGTTATATAGCTATAGTATGGCCAGGTATAGGGCCAGCAAGGGACAGGACACATCACATGTGGAAGAATCCGATAGGGACGCTCCCTAAAAGATTT
>NW_025730216.1:0-589 GCF_021292245.1 Micropterus dolomieu
TTGGTCTTTAACTTCAGACACTTTGATCCAAAGCGACTTCATAGCTATACCACGAGGGGTTAAGTTTCTTGCTCAGGTAACATGGGAGTCTCACAGAGGATTCCCGCACCAAAGGCAGGTGTCTTTCCGACTGCGCCACTCTGCTACTCCAGGGGCGAATGACTCTGGTTGTCAGAGGATTTACGCACAAGGCACAGCAGCGCGACATCACTGATAAATAAAATCTCCCGACACGCCGACAGCGGTCAGGATCTAATGTTAATTCATGTTCTCTGTTCTATCCAAAAGGTCTCACACACAGTCCAGGTTCACGCAATCAAACTGTTGTAAAGCAGCCGTCCTTCTGATCGATCGTGAGCTCCATCCGAACATCTAAATTATTTCAGAAGCTCAAAGTTGAATTCTGATCCCTCTGTCCTGTCACGATATTTGCTGTGACTTTAGCACACGGCAACGGTTAAAATGACTGACAGCAGCCTCTCTAATCCTGAAAGTAAATCGTTAAAGAAAACACTCATCCAGCAAATAAAAGGAAAGATACCGCTGTTGGGGAGAAATGTGACCCATGACCGCTTTATTGTAGGTAGTT
>NW_025730217.1:0-668 GCF_021292245.1 Micropterus dolomieu
AGTCAATTATAGTACTTTATCTTTATTAAGATAAAAAATGTTTTAACCACAGTATGTTCTAACTACAACTTAGCTTCAACTTGTTTAGGTTTGTAAAGCATTGGGCCTGTAGTTAATTTAAGAACTCTTTCTATTAAAATACAGAACATTGGAAGCTAACACTAGCTACTGATATCTGCTGCAGGACACAAAGGCTCATTTAACATTCCTCATGCTGAAACTCCAGTTTAAAATTGTACAATTTGCTGACAATTTTATAGCTAGGTCATGTTAGCATTAGCAACTCATATTAATATAAAAATGAGTGAGGTTTTGCCTGTAAACACATTAGCAACAGTGCTTATCTACTGCCAGCAGCTGAAACTCCGTGACTGTGAGGCAGGTGGGGGATGGGCATAGGTAAAGTGGGGACCGTAAATGTCAGGAAATGTGTGTTCATAGGTAAAGTGGGGACCGCAAATGTCAGGAAATGTGTGTTCATAGGTAAAGTGGGGACTGCAACTGTCAGGAAAAGTGTGTTCCTCCCAAAGGTTCCTCCCTTGCCATTTAGTGGAAATTTTATCATTGCATCGCTAAAATAGTGTTTCACCAAAAATATTAGTGCATCCAAGAGAAAAATATTTAGGTTTTTATGATCCTAAATTCTAAATTATTATAAAGTGGTGCTG
>NW_025730218.1:0-482 GCF_021292245.1 Micropterus dolomieu
AGTGTGTAAATGTATTGTAAATGTACCATGTAAAGCGACCTTGAGCTCTGGAAAGGCGCTATATAAATAAAACTTCTTCTTCTTCTTCTTCTTCTTCAAAGGGAAACACAAAATTCTGGTTGCAGGTGACAATTCAAAATCTAAAACTCAACAGAATTTAAGTCTTTGCAGCTCTCAGTCATTCTGTGTTTCTCCTGTAGATCAACTTTCTCATGTAATATCCCTGCGGAGTCAACACACATGCAGATGAAAAAACAATAATTTTGTCCTATCCATTTTTGAATCAAATTTGGCACTGGTACCACAGCTAGCATCTCTCATTGACCAGGATTCAAAGAGCTAACTCTGGTTAATTAATTTTAACATTACTGTAGCTAGCTAGCCTAGCAAAAATGTCAGATAATTCTGTTATCTGACAGTGTTATAACAACATAGTGTAAGAGTAACTGTAATTCAGTGCTGCAACAAAGACTACATTATGC
>NW_025730219.1:0-456 GCF_021292245.1 Micropterus dolomieu
CCATCATCCCTCCACCAATCCTGCATTATCCTTCATCCCTCCACAATCCTCTATCCCATCATCCCTCCACCAATCCTCCATCATCCCTCCACCAATCCTCCATCATCCCTCCACCAATACTCCATCATCCTCTATCCCGCCATAATCCCTCCACCAATCCTCCATAATCCTCCATCATCCCTCCACCAATCCTGCATAATCCTTCATCCCTCCACAATCCTCTATCCCATCATCCCTCCACCAATCCTCCATCATCCCTCCACCAATCCTCCATCATCCCTCCACCAATCCTCATAATCCTCTATCCCGCCATCATCCCTCCACCAATCCTCCATCATCCCTCCACCACTCCTCCATCATCCCTCCACCAATCCTCCATCATCCTCTATCCCTCCTTCATCCCTCCACAATCCTCTATCCCGCCATCATCCCTCCACCAATCCTCCATCATCCCAC
>NW_025730220.1:0-12280 GCF_021292245.1 Micropterus dolomieu
ATCCTTAAGAGATTACTATTATTTCTGTGTGGGATGTGCACATTTTGGTTTACTGGTCTATGCGTGATGATGACAGGAATAGAAGTCTTTGGAACAGCGCTGGGAGCAGACGGCTTTACATGCCAGCATGTGGAGGCAGTTGTTTGTGGCAGTGAGGCAGAGATCTGTTCAGTGAGCGGTGGTGTGTCCAGGTGTGCTGCATGAATGATTAGTCATTCACGTAAGTCATGTGTGGACCGCACCACATGCTGTATGTGCGCAGCTAACATTTCTGAGCCCCGTTTGTTTGGGTGAAGTCCGTCTGTCTTAAAAAGAGACATTCTTTGCCAGAAAATATTAAAATTATCCACATAACACACACGGTGAGCCCTGCAGGCGGACTGGAGCCAGTCGTGGAGGCCAAGGAGTCTACTGAAGCGGCCAGCACTGCGACCAACTGTGGGAATGGGACCAGAGATAAAAACGGACTTTCCACACTGCTTTAAAAAGTTTAAAAGACGGTTAAAATCTGATTTTGTCAGCTCAGACTGCTGAAGAGCTGTGTCATTTGTTCCGACATGGACTATCACTCTTGTGATGGAGGACGGGAGCGATGGCATTAGGTCCTGGTTTGTTTAAAATGTCAGCCGTGGTGGCACCGGGGAAGCAGTGAGTGGTAGCGTTAAAGAAACGGATGTTTCTGGTTATGGAGTCACCAATTATTAGTGTGGTTGGGGAGAAAAGGGGATGAGGAGATGCCGGTCCAGAGCAGGACTGAGCAGAATCTGCTTCAACACTGTGTGCGGACTGAGGATGGAGTGTGTGAGCTGCCGAGTGTTGTGTTGGAGTAGCAGTAACAGACCTGAGAGAAGGGCTATCCGACGGTGCAGGGTAGAGACGGCCTCCAGAGCGTCTGAGCACAGCCTCTTTCAGGATCCTACGTCGGGAAGCGAAGGTTTTTGACCGGGATGACGGCCGCCGATCAAGCCCAGCGGCAGACCGGCGGCCCAGCGCGGGAGATGTAGCCGGTGGAGGACATGCAACAGTGTCAGCAGACACTATCCGCCGAAAGGGATCCGTATCAGGGAGACTCGAAGCCGCAGATGCATCCGCTGGATGAACCAGAGTGTCGTCAGACAGGGCTGCATAGCGGTTGGAGAGGCCAATGTGTGGAGGAGAGGCAGCCCCATCCGAGCCTCTCTTGCAGCCACGGACCACCACTTCAGCCCAGGTTGACTGATGCTTCGGAGTCGAGCAGGAGGAAAGCCTGGGAAGGCCAGAGGGGTCCCATAACACGGTGTCCTGGATGTTGGCGGTTGCGCTAAGAGAAACAATCTGTTTGGCTTGTACTGAAGCCACATCCATAAAGCCAGTCAGCAGGGAATCTTTCTCTTTGAGTTCCTCTGAAAGTCGTCAGATGTCTTCCATAAGGTCAGCAATCTTTTTGTTTGCTTTCTTAAGGAGTGTGCAGTCCTCATGGGGCAGAGTTATCTCGGCTAGTATAGCCGCCGGAGCTTTGTTGTGTCTGTGATCAGTAGCGTTGATAGCGTTTTTACGGTCATCTAGCTTAAAACCCATGTTGGATGACTAAAATCCTTGACCCACGTAAAACTTAAGTTAAATAAAAAGGATATAAAAAATGTAACGAAAAAGTGTGGATAAAAACTGGATAAGAGTCCGGTTTAAGACGGAGCTTCCGACAGGTAGATACAGACGCCAACGCATGCGCAGAGTACAGATTACGTCAGCAATTACGTCAGCGATCTTGTGACTACTTAACTAAGCATTACTTTTTCATGACTCCATCATGTCTGTGGTCCATTTAATAAAGTGGTCTGCCCCCATGTTCTTGCTTGACACCCGCTGCTACAATTATTAATCTGTCCTATTATTATTATTATTATTATTATTATTATTATTATTATTATTATTTAGGGCTGGGCACGTTAACGTGTTATTATCAAGTTAACGCAGTTTTTATTATTATTATTTTGAAAGTCCATTGCTCACTGGCTCTGAATATAGATATGGTCAAACCATGGGTCACGGAGGTGACCCCTAGTCAATTCACTAAAAGTGGGATGTTGATCAGCCTGCAAATCACCCACCCAAACAAGCAGTGGAGGGAGGCTTCGGTAGACTACGTTGGATACAGTGTGACAAGACAAGCAATCAAATGCTATAGCGAAGTGGATTGCTACACAGTGCATGTTGATTATTATTGGGGAAGATGTCAATATTAGGAATGTTCTTAAAATCACAACATGCGAATTCCCTCCTGTTGATGTCCTATTTAGTAAACAGTAATAGATTCTGGAAACTCACAAATAGCGAGGATCAGTCTTTGTTCCAATCATTTGTGCTCCACATCGCATACAAAAAGTTGAAGACAATTCAACTTTGGCAGCAGGCTGTTACAATGTTATGATTGTGGCTCTGGACTCAAACTTGTTTCAGCAAGCTATAAAAGGTAATGCCCTGGCAGTAGCAAATAGCTTTGGTTTTATATTTGATTTGATTACATTAATGTTTAAGTTGAGATTTACAAGAAATATTTTTTTGCTACTGTGCAAAGGGAATACTGCTGGTAAAAACACTTTATTTGTTGAAAGTGTTTGCAAACCACATGTTATTGCACTTTTGTGTATATAGCAGTACATCTATGCATGGATTGCATGCATTGCAGTAGTTAATGTGTGATGTGACCAAAAGCTTGGCATTGGCTAAAACTGTGAAATGTTGAGTTAAAGCAGTGAGTGGTCTGGAGATGTTCCGTAGATGAAAAAAGTCACTTACTATTAAAAGCTTTGGATAAAAGTAAAAGCCAAATAAATGCAATGTAATGTTATAGCTTTGTAGAAGCTCGCACACACTCATGGTCAGCGCAATTGTAGACCTTTATTTTCCACAAATTAAGTCTTACAAACTTCTGCTAAACATCTTTAAATAAAGTTGAACTATAAAACTGAATCGAAATGGCAAATATTTTTAAATGGTTAATATATGAGATATTACTTATTTTCTTTTCCCATAAGGTACTGTTTTGTATTTTTTTCTGGCTTTAGTAAAATAATGTAACACTTTGGAGCAAACAGACAGAACAACAAGCCAAAGCTGGAAGCCAGAATGGCAAATGACTCCACTGCATCTGCATACTTCCCAGGGGAGCTGATGTAAGCAGGGATGAATGCCAGCCACACAGCACAGAAGATCAACATGGTAAAAGTGATGAACTTGGCCTCGTTGAAGTTGCCCGGCAATTTACGGGCCAGAAAAGCGAGTACAAAGCACAGACAGGTCTGTAGACCAATATATCCTAGAACGCACCAGAATGCGAGGCTGGAGCCCACACTACACTCCAGTATGATCTTTGAGCGTTCATATTGTGTATTTCTGGATGGAAAAGGGGGAGCATCAAGGAGCCAGGCAGCACAGATAACCACCTGAACCAGAGTGCAACTGAAGATAATGACCCTCTGCTGTTTGGGCCCCAGCCACTTCATGATGTTGTCCCCTGGCCTGGTGGCAGTGAAAGCAGCCAACACCACCAGAGTCTTCCCCAGAATGCAGGAGATGCAAAGTGAAAATGTGATGCTAAAGGTAGTGTGGCGCAGCATGCAGGACCAAGATGTTGGCTCCCCAATGAACACCAGGGAACACAGGAAACACAGAGTCAGCGCAAGCAGGATTAAGAAGCTGAGTTCGGAGTTATTCACACGGACGATGGCTGTGTTTCTGTGATAGAAAAAGACTGCAAAGACAGCTGTAGTGAGGCAGGCGCCCACTACAGAGATCACTGTCAGGGCTGTGCCCAAGGAATCATAGGCCAAGAACTCCACCATCTTGGGGATGCAGGCGGTTCTGTCTTTGTTTGACCAGAAGTCCTCAGGACAAAATGTGCACTCTATTGAATCTAAAGGGAGGGGGATAAAAAAAGAGTTAATTTAAACATATTTAGGATTCAAACAAAACTTAGTTTTAACATATTACATTTGAATGGTTGTGATTTTTATTGTTTGGTTTTAAGCTCACTTGTCTGATTGCTAATTTTGCCACTGTCACATGGTACACAGTCAAAGCAACAAACAGGTTCTCCATGACGGACAGCCATCCGGGACCCTGGAAGACAGCTGGCACTGCACACAGACACTGGCACCTATGGAGCAGATAATGGCTTTCAGCTCTATAGTGATTAGTGTGATTAGTACATTATCTGAAAAAATACTATTTTGAAAATTGCTTGAGCCATTTGTTAAGCAACATTTACTGGTTCCAGCACCTCACATGTGAGAATGTGATGCTTTTCTCTGTTGAACATCACTTTAAATTGAATGTCTTTGCATTTTGCACTGTTGATTGGACATTACAAACACTATCACTTTAGACTCAAAGATATTGTCATGAGCATTCTGACATTTTAATATAAAGTAAAAATTCAAGCAGATTAATCAGGGAAAACATTATGAATAATCATTATGATGTTGATGGTGAAATAATTAATTGTTGCCACCTTTGAAAGGCTTTTAAACTATTTGGTCAGAAAATGTAGACAGGAAGAACACAGTGGAGAGGCTTAGCTGTAATTTTCACACAAGGACTGGGTTATTGGCCATAAGCTATTTAGGAATATGTAGTTCTATTCAATATGTAGAAATAGACAAACATAAATATACATATAAAACAAGTGACTACATGTAGTTTCAGAAAATAGTCAAACATTCAGTTTCAGGATTTAAGCTGAAAACTATTCAAAAATAGATAATCGTTTCATGCAATCAGCATTTTATTTCATAAGAATTCCACCATAAGGAATGCAATGGTAAAGTATTAAATCCCTAAACATGTCATACTGGATGAGGGGCTTTGAATCTCTACTGTTAACTGTAAAGGAACTCAGATCAGATCTAGCTTGTCCCGCCTGTTCTGATTTACCTCCACCTCAACCTACAGAACTTTAACAGTTGGCATCTGATGAAGGTAAAAACACAGTGTGAGCAGCTTGCCTCACTCTGATGTCCTGCCCAAATTATTCTGTCCTCATGGATCACCAGCTCCTTTCCGGCAGGCTTCGTTCCATCAAACAATCCCACGTTGACAAACTCGGTGTTCCCACCTGTGCCTCTCTGCCAGTTGATTACATCATAATAAGGTATGGAGTCGCCCTTTCGGTCAAAGTTCACCTTCTCCCCGGCAATGTTAAAAGTCACTTCCTGGAGATAGTATTGGAGCTTGACAACCAATAGATATTATGAATTAAAATTAATGAAATTAAGTGAAATAAAATTAAATTCAATATCGTAACAGTAAGCATACTGGATTATACCTGCCAGGGGTGTATGTTGTTGCTTTGAGCACATGAGTTATTTTGAAAAGGCCCATTGCCTGGTTGACAGAGAAGAAGGTTGTGGAGGGAGTGGGCAATTGCATAAACAGCCTTGTAGACATTATAGGTCACTCTAGGGCTGGATGTATTCATGTAAGCTGAATGCTGCTTCAACAAGGACTCCTGTCCTGAGCAGAGAGGCAAGTGTGGGCTAAAGGACTGAGAGGCACTGCAACCATACAAAGATTCCCACAGCTCCTTAACCAGTAGACTACTTGGATACATCCATGGATTTACAGTCTGCAGGTACTCACTGAGTCTGGATATATGACCTTTTCTGATGCCAAACCCAACGGTGCCTCCCATGTAGGGGTAATACTCGCTCCCAGAAAAGACAGATGCTGTGACCCAGGCCTCGCTAGCCACCCATTGGATTCCAGTGATGTTTTGCGTCATGTAATCTCTCAGGAAAGGTGTCATCTCCCCCTCATCTAAAAATACCACCACCACTTTTGCTGAAGAGCTACGCATCACCTTTATCGGATGGCAGATAATGAAGAAGGAAAGAGAAAGAAAGCAAAAAAAGGTAGGTTAAATATAAGTGATGAGCAAGATTCATAGGAGCCCTGTAATGGTCAATATGACCCAGCTCCTTGAACAGAGTTAAAACCCAACAATACATATAAATGATGATGTACATGTAATGATGATGTAATCTATATTTGTTGTGCACACATTTAGTTTACTTCAGTGCAGTAACTTTCATTTTCCTTTAGTTAAGTTTACCTAAAGTTGTCCTAATTCATATTTCTTTTGAGTTACCAGTGCTGGGAAAATTATGATAGTGAACACAGGTGCCTTTGATCATATGGATATGATTGAACCCCAAGGGATTATAATATACTGTATTATGCAAGTCTTAGAAGTGCTGTATGGGAAGTGGATCTGACCAGTTATGGAAATTAGTAAAAACATTATCATGGAACACTTGAAAATTGTCATCTTTTGAGCTTGAGGTTTGTGTTAGGGAGCATGGTCCTAAATCAGCTGCTGAAGCTGCCACCCACAAAAAAGAGCCGGCCATAGAGCAATACCACCTGGAAGGCTACTATGAAGACCCCTATTCGAAAAGCCTTTCAATACCACCAGAGGCTACTGCCAGGGGTGGGTAAGCCTCCTGTAAGAGAGAACCAGCAAGCTGATTCACCACTGACACCTCCAAGCAAAGCATCTTTGTTTTTGTATATAATTTGTATATTTCCATGTGTTGCATTGAGCTGTTTAATCCAGAACTGCCAGAGTACAAGAACAGTGAGAGAGACCGCCAAAAACCCACCTGAAGCAAATCACTGTCGCTCTCTGGCGCACCCAGGAACAATGACCAGAAAGGACACACAATCCCATACATCACATTTCCTTCCCGCTTATTAGATGGCAGTCTCTACAAAACCTTGTTGATTAAGAATGACACATGGAATGTTCCAACAGAACCACACTAAAATACCTTATAACACATATCAACAGTTCATCCCCAAAACACTTCAACTGCTCCTTCGGCTGGTCCTGGGTCGCCTACCTCCGTTTGGGAGGTTGGGTGATCTTTTTAGGGGGGATCCAGCCCCACCACTGGGGAAATAGATACTGAGTCTTTCATGGAGACAGTAGCCGTTTGATCTAAAAAAGCTGGTTGCATTGGCTCTCTGGGCACAAGCATCTGGTCTGTGTGGCATTTCCGGTGTAGCGCAGAGTCCACATCCACCGTGTAAGACACTGGCCTCAGGCATCCACTTCTCTTCCCCCCGCCTATAATAACGGACCAGGACAGGGTCCCCAGCTGCAAAACTCTTGTCCTTGGCGAAAAGGGGCCCTGCGATCCTGCTGGCCTGCCTTAGCCCGATCCACTACAGCCGCCACACTTGGTTTGAGGAGGTTGAAGCGAGAGCGGAGCAGACGCCAGAGGAAGATTATGGCAGGGGACTAATTTGTCATGGTCGACCCCCTGGAAGCTTTCAACGAAAGCTTCAGCTTCTGCACAAAATGATTTGTGGAGGCCTGTTGTATCAATGATATGTCCCAAGTGTTCCAGTGAGCTTTTGAAGAACTAATATTTTTCCCGCTGCAGGTGATCTACATTGTCACGTCCGGTTACAAACATATCATCCCGAAAACAATGCACATTGGGGAGCCCCTAAATAAATTTGTCCATGACTTGCTGAAGATACTTTTTGATTTGCTAAACTTGGGACAAAGCTATAATATTGCTGTTGCCAGAGGCCAAGCAAGCAGACAAGCATTCCCCAACCCTCAGTGCCTTGTCTTTCTATGGTACTGAGCTGAAGACACAACCCTGGCAGTCTCAGAAGCCATGTAAGCAGATGAAAGAAGCAAAATTCAAACACACTGCTGTAAAACCAACAGTTGAGACTGCTCCAGACATGCCCTTAGGTTTTCAGTTGCCTACCGATATAATTCAATGCAGCAAAATTATCATACTTTAAGAGAAGGAGCCTGATAAATCAAGGGAAGAGTATTTCCTTCAGAATGGGCAGGTTTACCAGCTAGCGTTCCTTCAGGTAGCCTGAGAAGCAAGATTTAACTTGGGCCACTCTATGCCATGGGGTGGCCACCTAGGGAAACACAAAACCACTGCTTGCATGAAATGCCATTTACACTGGTCTGGCTTGCAGTCAGACATTGCCCAGTTATGTAGGAGTTCCCTCAGCACCAGAAGGAAGCAACTAAAGTCCCCATCAGTGCTATGGAAAAAAGCATAATTGGAAACAACGACATGGGTTTTCAGAGACAAAGCCACTAAATAGCTAAAATCTTTCCAGCAGTCTTCTTCTTAGTTTAGTTCTGTTCAAGAATGTGTTTTCCCAGTGATATCTTAATAGACAGCAGATTTACCAGCTGCTGGACAACAGTGTAGAGAACAGTGCAGTCCACCCCATGAAGATCAACAGGATGGTTTAATAATAGTATTAATAACCTAAATCTCTGCCCAGACACTTTAACAAGCCTCTTACTTGGAATTGCTCTTGTAACGAATAGTAACAGGGTCACAGCGGGCTGATTCTTGGTGGCAGCAAGAGGGAAACAGCCAAGTCAAATTCAGATTCTGTAGGAGCATTGATCACTTTGAGGGGGGGGATTATTTAGCAGAGGCAGGGATATATAGCCCAGAAAGGGGGAAATCCCACGCATCCCCCAGGCAAATCACAAACTGGTTCAAATCACCACATTACAAACTACATGTTTGCTAAATATATATATGCAATATGTGATTTTGCACGAATCAAAGTTCTGTTTACTTTTTTATGTCCCATGTACACTTTCTTAATGGAAAAAAAAATAAAAAATGTTCCGACAACTAACTACATGAATCAATCACCGCTAACCCCTCCCTTTTCAAATGTACAGGAGAAGCTACAGTGGCCGACATCCTCTGTCATCTCTTGCTAAATAATACTCGTGGGCCTGTATTTGTCCAAACTTCTAAAACACAGTAGACTAATACAACTACTACTACTAACGTTAGTTGTTGTTCTGCTTCTTCTTTTTCGGGCTACTGTTGTAATGTTACATGCATTCATTCTGTTCAAGTGTTTGTAGCACCTCCTGTAGGTCATTAAGTAAATGTGACCTGTTCTTGTCATTTTAGACTAGTGATGGGAAAAGTCACTCTTTTGAAAGACTCGAGTCACCAAATCTCATTCATTTAAATGAACTAATCTTTTTTTGTGTCATTTCGTTCATTTTAACTAGGCTGGTTATTGCGGAGCTGCAGCCTAGTGGGTGATTTTTAAAAAAACAGTAATATTCAATTAAGCCACTACGCTAAATCCATCCATTTTCACAATCTTTCCTGAGTATACAACCAGGCCAGCCATATATATATATTTATAATTACTATCACTATATCTCTAGTGCTCATTCATACAGTAGCCTAACGCCTATCCATGAGTAAAATCTATATATTAACATCAGATTTACAGGGAATATATTGAAGTAATAAGCTTGACACACTAGATGAATAAAACACACTCTTATTAAAATTTAACAAATTTTATAATAATCTCAAACACTGCAGGTTGTTCACCAGTGAGGAGCGGTGAAACAACAGCACGCCTCTGTCGATAAATAAAAAGTAAAAGTTAAGTTGTGTTCAGGGCTAACATTGCTATGTGGCTGTGTTTTAATGTTTTAATGACCCAGTCCACTTGTCTTGGAGAGGAGACAGCTCCCGGTAGAACTCTGTCAGGGCTCTGAAGTGGACCCAGAACAACTCTCATCAGCTGTTGGCTGTAAACACTAGCAGGACTAAAGTTACGGTGCGACTGTGTTAAAACTATAACTTAGCACAACATAACTGCGCTGTAATAACGTTATGCTTTATTAAATGTCACAAAATTATCAAAATAGATATTAGATATATGTCAGCCCAGTGACTGTTACCTGACAACTGACTTGCCTCTCATTCCCCGGTGCTGGCAGTTAGTCAGCCTGCCGAGTGAAGACAGACTCCCAGGAGGACCCATGTGAGTGCTGAACGATTAGTTCATTCCTGCTCCACAGTAGCCAAGATGTCACGTGAAAAATGAATGACTCAAACCCAGAGAACCACAGTTGAGAGTGGTGAACTAATCAATTCTGTTTCCTGTGCTGACGGAGACCTTGCAGCTGCTGTGTAACGAGTGAACGTAAGAGTCCAAGACTATTCACGCATGCGTGAAAATGAACAAATTACTCACTAAGACAACCCGTTCCTCCTGAATCACATACAAGATTAGGTTTATAGAATTTCTTTCTGCTCGTATTTCTTTGTATTTCATATTATTTATGTTCATTATTTCATAGTCACTTTTGTATTATTTATAATTTCACACTTCAACAGCTTGACCACATTGAGTGCTGTGTCTTCAATAAACTGGCGTATAAGTGCACGTTGATAACCAATTTTACGCTCGTCTGTCATTTAAGCCATCTAGTGCTACTTTCAGTCAAGTTCATCGAGAGTGTTTATCTATCTGGTGATGTGTGCCTCGCTACGTGCTCAGGTGTCAGAATAACTGTAGAAACATGGCAGCTCAACATGGCAACTTCCAGGTGAGGGGACCCATGCTGTATGTAGATAGAAATGGCTCATTCTAAGGTAATAAAAACATAATGGTTCATTATGTAGAATCTTTATACACCACTGAAAACATGGTGATGTATATTATACAGCATTTCTGTCAATAGATCCTCCTAAATAGTACACACTGAACCAGTTTGTTGGTGCTTTTGCTTTGGTTTGTTAAAACAGGTAAAATATTTATACTGACTCATTGTCATGTTTTGATGAATTTGTAGTTTGGTTGGTAGTGTTTGTCTTGATGTTATCTCTTGGTTTCTAGAATGGTCTAATCAGCCATTATGTTCCCCTTTTTGATCAGTTTGTTGCGTTAGTTTTGTTGTTGTTAGGTCAGTTTAGTCACTTTATTTATTTTCAGTTTATGTTAAGGTATCATAGCCTGAATTAAGTTTAGGTGACCTCTTATATGGGCCCAGAAGGTTGTTGATAAATGATGTTCATATATGATGATAAACTGATATAATAGGTCTAGACATTGAGGCTTTAATGGCCATGATGTGCAGTTAAAAATATTATTTTACTTATTATTAGGTATTAAAAGTAACTAGTTACGTCCTTGTTACGTTAATATATTACTTTCTCCCCCACTCAGTTTGATGGACAAACTGTTCAGCCAGCTCATTTTACAAATGTAAAAAACATAAAATGTTGCTAAACGCCACTCTCTTACCACGAGCGCATGCATCACTGGCAGTAGCCGCCAGAGTTTCTTTCTTTAAGTGTCACATTGCCGTACTGCTTTAGCTGATGCTTCAATAAATTAGGCTACGTTCAGACTGCAGGCCAAAGTGACCCAAATCCAGAGATGTCCTCTGAGTTATGTGCATGCTACTTGTCTGTGCAGAGACAGAGACAGAGAGAGAGGTTGTGAGTTGTGGGGCAGTTGCGTTGTACAGCACCAGAAACCGTAATGAAAAGGACAGAAAGTTGTGAACACTTAATTAGGGAGAAATGTGACCCACGAGAGGACAATGAAATACGGGAGTCTGCTGTGGAAGTTGGGAGGGTTAGCGAGTATGAGCTAACTGGAGCTAACCTCTGTTGCTGTGTTTACTTTTGCACAACAGCGTGCTGCGTGTGATGTTATTCTTCTGCACGGGCAGGTCACTTTAAGGTTGCGGACAATTCACACTGAAGTCTGATATGGGCCACATATAAGCAATAATGTGAACTGTCAAACAAAAAAATCGGGAAAATCTGGGAAAAATATCGGAATTGAGCATTAAGGTCTGCAGTCTGAATGTAGCCTTAGAATTAAGGCTTTTTGTAATAAAATCAATAATTACAACAATGTTCTTAGCATCCTTGACTGTGACACAATAATGGCAATAGCAACTAAAAGCTACCGAAAGAATGCCTATCCCTCGTTCTCCATTATTTCTTTAGCTTTTTGGCTAACAGCTGACTTAACATAAGGTCTGGTGCCGCTGCCCTGCCGTGCAGTTGCGCATTCATGTCAAGGATGGTGTGTTCTGGTAACGCTGTAACGTAGCATTACTAGGATTAGTAACTGTAATATTATTATAGTTTTGGAAATAGTAATTCCTTACACTACTAGTTGCTGGTGAAAGTTATAATGTTACAGTAGTGTGTAAGCAATACCCACTGTGAACAGGTCTTGAGGTAAAATAAAAAATCTGTAATGCTATAAAACTTTATACATGTCTTTGTATCTACCTGCATGATCTCCAGCACCCTCCGGCGATTGTAGAGCAGAGGTATAATTTCCTGATATGCTACACACACTTTGGTACCCTCTAATTCTCTCAGTAAACCTTCCATGGCGTACCGCCCGTATTCGCGGTCACCTCTCACCAGCCCCACCCAAGTCCAGTTGAAGTGTA
>NW_025730221.1:0-1288 GCF_021292245.1 Micropterus dolomieu
AAGGAGGGGTTGGGTTTACCAGCTGATCCACAGTCTTAAACAGAAACCTGGGATTGTGTTTATGTGTAGTAATGAGTTCAGAAAAATAGTGTGTTCTCGCATCCTTAACCATGTTATTGTAGTTAATTAATAAATCCTTCAGACTGAGGTAATGGACTTGGAGACTGGATTTTTTCCATCTGCGCTCTGCTTTCCTGCATTCCCTTTTGAGGCTGCGAATGCTGTCATTTATCCAGGGTTGCTTACTAGCTTTAGACGTAGGCCTAACCTTTAGAGGAGCGGTAATATTTAGTGACGACAAGCAGATATGATTGAAATGTATTTATATGACCTATGATATTTAATAATTAAAATGTAGCTCAATAATTTAGAGGTTTCAGTTTGACTGATGGCATAACAAGGTAGAAAGGTTTTTGATGGTTGATACAAGTTGAGGTCATTTACTGTTGCTTTATAGACATACTTTGGGTAGGCAGCGGCTGTGTGTGTGTGTGTGGGGGGGGGGGGGTGTAAACAGGTGACAACATGAAAGACTTCTGGCCGGGGCTAAGCCCCCAAAGTTTCAAGAGCCTGGAAACGCCCATGACGGAGTCTGATGAGCTGCTGCCTCAGTAAATCAGGAGCTGAATGCACCCAGATATATACAGTGAGGAAAATAAATATTTGAACACCCTGCTATTTTGCAAGTTCTCCCACTTAGAAATCATGGGGGGGTCTGAAATTGTCATCGTAGGTGCATGTCCACTGTGAGAGACAGAATCTAAAAAAAATAATCCAGAAATCACAATGTATTATTTTTTAACTATTTATTTGTATGATACAGCTGAAAATAAGTATTTGAACACCTGAGAAAATCAATGTTAATATTTGGTACAGTAGCCTTTGTTTGCAGTTACAGAGGTCAAACGTTTCCTGTAGTTTTTCACCAGGTTTGCACACACTGCAGGAGGGATTTTGGCCCACTCCTCCACACAGATCTTCTCTAGATCAGTCAGGTTTCTGGGCTGTCGCTGAGAAACACGGAGTTTGAGCTCCCTCCAAAGATTCTCTATTGGGTTTAGGTCTGGAGACTGGCTAGACCACGCCAGAACCTTGATATGCTTCTTACAGAGCCACTCCTTGGTTATCCTGGCTGTGTGCTTCGGGTCATTGTCATGTTGGAAGACCCGGCCTCGACCCATCTTCAATGCTCTAACTGAGGGAAAATCTGGCAATACATGGCCCCGGTCATCCTCTCCTTAATACAGTGCAGTCGCCCTGTCCCATGTGCAGAAAGACACCCCCAAAG
>NW_025730222.1:0-1470 GCF_021292245.1 Micropterus dolomieu
CATTTAGGCTAACATATTCTCCATCACCCAGCCAGGTTTCAGTAAGACAAAATAAATCAATATCATAATCTGATATTAGTTCATTTACTAGTACACCTTTAGAAGAGAGAGATCTGATGTTTAAGAGTCCACATTTAACTCTCCTATTAGTTTGCACTATTGCTCTTGTGGTTTTAATTTTTATGAGGTTTTTATGCACAGCTCCTCTTCTGTTTACCTTTTTAAATAATTTCGATGGTCGGGGGACAGACACCGTCACTATAGGATTTTCACTAAGTAACTCCTGAAATGGGTTGTCATGGATTTGGTCCACTAATAAACTTGGCCAGATTTCTAGAAATGAGAGCTGCTCCCTCCCAAGTGGGATGGATGCCGTCTCTCCGGATCAGACCAGGTCTTCCCCAGAAAGTCTGCCAGTGATCTACCAAGCCCACATCGCTTGATGAACTGGATGAAAACTCAAAGTGGCATTACATGCTTCTTTTCAACACATCTTTCATCTTTCGTCACAGCAGGAGGAAGTGTGAGATTCAGCAGTACTTCTCTGATGTAAGACAGAACCTGCAGGAGCTGGTTCATCAAAGAGGCTCCTTTAATGTCAAGTGAGAAGGAGGCTGATGAATCTGAAGAGATGCACCACAAGCAGGGCTGACATTAACTTTTTTTGCTCACCAGCCACTGTGGCTAGTGGTTTTCCAAAGTTACTAGCCACACAGCATTTTCACTAGCCACATTTTTGTTGTTGGGAAATAACGTTTTAAACTATTAAAGTTGACTGTGGCATTCCGCTCCATTACAACCCATTTTGGTTGTGAATGAACCATTTGAGCACCTGATTGTGGACTGTGTGGGTCCGTTACCAAGCTCAAAATCTGTCTGGTTGAGGCGGAACAGCCTAAAAATTTTGTTGATTTTGTCAATGGCTTTAAGCACCATCTCAGAATCAGAATCAGGTTTATTGCCAGGTACATTTTCACATTTGCCTTGGTATGAATTGGTGCTTAAAGTACACATAAAAACATAAATAGTAATATAAATATATAAAAAGTAAGGAGATCGAAAAAATTTACAAGTATACAAAAAAATATAAAACTTCTTCAGCTGCCGCAGGAACTACATCCTCTGCTGGGCCTTCTTGGTGAGGGAGGTGATGTTCAGTTCCCACTTGAGTTCCTGGGAGATGATGGTGCCCAGGAAGCGGAAGGAGTCCACAGTGGTGACTGTGGAGTCACACAGGTTGATGGGGGAGGGTGGGGCTGAGCTCTTCCTGAAGTCCACGACCATCTCACTGTCTGTTCTGGCTGCACCAGGACACCAGATGGTCGATCTCCCACCTGTATGCGGACTCATCCCCACCTGAGATGAGCCCAATGAGGGTGGTGTCATCCGCAAACTTCAGGAGCTTGACAGACTGGTGACTGGAGGTGCAGCTGTTGGTGTACAGGGAGAAGAGAAGGGGGGAAAGAACGC
>NW_025730223.1:0-424 GCF_021292245.1 Micropterus dolomieu
ACAGGTACACACACACACACTGAGAGACAGGTACACACACACACTGAGAGACAGGTACACACACACACACTGAGAGACAGGTACACACACACACACTGAGAGACACACTGAGAGACAGGTACACACACACACACTGAGAGACACACTGAGAGACAGGTACACACACTGAGAGACACACTGAGAGACAGTGACACACACTGAGAGACACACTGAGAGACAGGTACACACACACTGAGAGACAGGTACACACACACTGAGATACAGGTAGAGGTGTGTGTTCACGTGCTCGGTGCTGTTTGTGTTTCAGGTGGAGGAGGAGCGTTCGAGGTTCAGACAGCAGCTGACTGACAGCAGCAGATCTCAGGTGAGACACACACAGGTAGATCTGTGTGTGTGTGTGTGTGTGTGTGTGTGTGTGTGTGTG
>NW_025730224.1:0-693 GCF_021292245.1 Micropterus dolomieu
ACCTCGGAACCTGAATGATTTGGAGGCTGTCTGCAGGGAGGAGTGGGCCAACATCCCTGCCGAAATGTGCACAAACCTTGTCACCAACTATAAAAACCGTTTGACATCTGTGCTGGCCAATAATGGCTTTTCTACAAAATATTAACATGCTGTTTGTCCAGGGGGTCAAATACTTGTTTTTCCTCATCAGATGGTTATCAATTTTTATAAATTCATATGATGTGATTTTCTGGGATTTTCTTTGGGATTCTGTCTTTCACTGTTAGAATGTACATATGATTAAAATTGTAGATTGTTGCATTCTTTGTAAGTGGGCAAACCTGCAAAATCAGCAAGGGGTCAAATACTTTTTTCCCCCACTGTACACACATGCACTCTGGTTCCTCTACTCTCAAATCAGGGTCTTCTTAGTAACCTTTCTAGACGTTTCAGCCGAAGCACACAGTCATTGTAAACCTATTATTTCCAAGGTCAAACATTGACGATTAAAGTAAGACTATGTCACTAACGAAAGAAGAAATAACTTCCCTGTCCATTTGCAAAAGAAAAGTTGACCTTGATGATGATCTGATCATTCCTCACCCACAGAGTCCAGATGAAGCAGATCAACTAAGGTTTAAAATATTAATATCTAATGCTCTAATGTAAATAATATATAAGTTACATTGTAAGTGTATCTTTTTTTACTCACAA
>NW_025730225.1:0-505 GCF_021292245.1 Micropterus dolomieu
CTGGTGTTCTTTTATGGCAGATTGCAGCCATGACTTTTAAAGGTGCATACGCCACCTACTGTACCGGAGTATGTTGCATGAACTATGTTTGTTGACACTACTTCATTTCATAAAATAATTAAAATAATAATGAGAGAAAAACCTAAATCCTATTATATATATCTCTATATTTTTTAGATAATAATAATAAACCTTCAAGGCTTCACTTCCTTCCTGCCTGACTTATCTTTTGATTTAGCCTTTGTGAGGATCAAACTCAGCAGGAAAAGAAATGTACTTGAGCAACAGAATAAATCAAGACTATTTGAGTTTTTGTCTTCAAACCTTTATTGAAATAAATGAGAAGCTCTGCAGCCATCAGCAGCTACTAGATGCTGCTCCAAGAAAACTTTATTAAAGTGAAAATCAAAGTCAACACAGTTTGTACACAACAAGTTCAGCCCTGAGGAGATCATTTCACCATTTCTAAGAAAACACATTTCTGACCTTGAAGGCACAAACAGTA
>NW_025730226.1:0-415 GCF_021292245.1 Micropterus dolomieu
AGGTTGGGGTCTTGAGTAATTTCATAAATTATGTCTTTAATCCCTTGGCAATACAGTTGGGACTGTAACAAGCTGGCCTTGAGTTTCCAGTAACCCTTGTTTCGTTTGTGATTATTACTGGGTTTTAAGGTGAGATTAATAAAGCAGTGGTCAGACAGGGGAGCAGAAGATATAGAGCAGTCAGATACTAAGTTTTTTAAGTTGGGGTGTATAAAGCACCAAGGGTCAGACAGATCATGAGCTACAGAAACTGACTAGATGAGGGTTATAGTGATGGTTATGAAACCTGGAGGGTGAGCGGTCTAACCATTCATTAAATACCATATTGAAGTCTCCTCCTAAGATAATATTAGTTGTTGGATAACTTAATATCAAACTTTTAATGAGACCATCAATTTCAGAGAGAAGATTTTTG
>NW_025730227.1:0-410 GCF_021292245.1 Micropterus dolomieu
AGTGAAGGAACGAGTGAAGGAACGAGTGAAGGAGCGAGTGAAGGAGCGAGTGAAGGAGCGAGTGAAGGAACGAGTGAAGGAGCGAGTGAAGGAACGAGTGAAGGAGCGAGAGAAGGAACGAGTGAAGGAGCGAGTGAAGGAACGAGTGAAGGAGCGAGAGAAGGAACGAGTGAAGGAGCGAGTGAAGGAGCGAGAGAAGGAACGAGAGAAGGAACGAGTGAAGGAGCGAGTGAAGGAGCGAGAGAAGGAACGAGTGAAGGAACGAGTGAAGGAGCGAGTGAAGGAGCGAGTGAAGGAGCGAGAGAAGGAACGAGTGAAGGAACGAGTGAAGGAACGAGTGAAGGAGCGAGTGAAGGAGCGAGTGAAGGAGCGAGTGAAGGAACGAGTGAAGGAGCGAGTGAAGGAACGAG
>NW_025730228.1:0-908 GCF_021292245.1 Micropterus dolomieu
CGCTGCTTGTGGGCGTGGCCTGGCGGTCGCAGCGGCGGAGGAGATCGTGTTCGCCGGGAACCTGCGGCTGGACGAGGCCCAGTGTCGAGCCGCGGGACTGGCCGAGCTCTATAACAATAACAATGCTGCACAGACTCTATGCGTCACCTGACGGCGAGATAACAGGCGATGAACCTGAGCCCCGAGGAGGTCGTGACGCTGAAGGCCATGGCGCTCGCTAACTGATGTTAGCACACGTTGCTAATTACACTCTTTTGAACAAACTGGGGTGACAGCTGGCCGCCCTGTTATTGATTTACAATTATAAAAGGGGGGGGGGGGGGAGTGGTTATTGATTGGAGGCTGGGAGCTGAAGCATCACGGTATTGATTAGTTACACAAACACAAATGTTTTCTTGAGTCCTACGATTTGATGCGTGATTCTGTTATTCTTTATCTTTATTATCAACAAATCTCATGTTCTGACTTTAACCAACAACATGTCGGTCCGTCTCAATGCTTCCTGACAGAAATGAAGTTTCACGTTTGAAACGGCTCAGTAATTCCCTAATACACGTTAGTGGGGTCAGCTGTTGTTGATGCTAACGATGCTAACAGTGGAGGGACAGCAGTTGATCAATAACATCAGACTGGCTGTGTATGACTGCATTTAACACTCCTGTGGAAGCAGTGCATGATGGGACGCTGGTTGGTCCTTCCAGCTAAAGTGTGGTCAGTCTCCCACTGTCTGAGCCTCGGATCAATAAGCTGTGTTGATGACTCTGTCCTGGATCTATAGTTTTAACTGTCTGCCGGAGGACGCAGCCACATGCTGACCTTCAACTGTGTCCCTCCACCGTCTCCCTCTCTCTGTGGCAGTTTCTATGTCTCTCTCCTTCTGTCCGTCTCTTTCTCTGTTGCCAAAGCTC
>NW_025730229.1:0-755 GCF_021292245.1 Micropterus dolomieu
CCCC
Source organism: Micropterus dolomieu (assembly GCF_021292245.1). Classification (NCBI taxonomy): domain Eukaryota; kingdom Metazoa; phylum Chordata; class Actinopteri; order Centrarchiformes; family Centrarchidae; genus Micropterus; species Micropterus dolomieu. The sequence continues at coordinate 5 of NW_025730229.1, forward strand.
CGCAGCCCAGCCTTATACCTGCCATTAGCTCCAACACAGTGACTGCCGTACCCCCTACTAATTCAACACTCACCGTGAGCTCTTTTTTGTAGTCTGGGGTCGGTCCAGCCACTGTTCTGCTGGGCTTAGTCAGTCCATCTGTCTCGCTGTCTCCTCTGCTGCCCTTTCAGGGTGCATTGGTTCCAGCCTTATCCCTGGGCGGCCCTGATGAGCTCACCCGCTGTTTGTATGGGGAAACCACAGTCTCCAAAGGCTGCGTACCGTCCACCTTCGGTGGTTCCCCCGCTCCTTTCCATTCTCCCTCACCATCCACATCCTTATTTCCAGGCATAGGCCATTGCAAAGGCAGCTTACGGCCATTCCGGCCTGGGACTGCCCGATCTCGCCTGATCTCGGAAGCCAAGCTTGGCAAGGCCTGCTTAGGACTTGGACGGGAGAGCGCCTGGGAACACCAGGTGCTGTAAGCTTTTTGCCTTCTCTTTAAAATGAGCGCGGGGCGCTCCTGCTTCTTTAGTGCAGGGGCTGGCTTTGAAAGCCAGAGCCGCTTGAGTGATGTGCGGGCCATCCCCAAGACTGACTGGCCTTTCTTGGGGATTGACCTGCAGCTGGAGGGGCCTGGTTCCTGGGGGTCCTTATCCCTGGATCCTTAGCCAGAAATTAGTATCTATATCTGGCTATGGGCCGTTCAGCAGGAGGGGCCTAGAGCGTTGCCCAGGACTGAGTACCTGCTCCTGGGGTATGGACTTCCAGC
>NW_025730230.1:0-687 GCF_021292245.1 Micropterus dolomieu
CTCTAACACACACTCTAACACTCTAACACACACTCCAACACACTAACACACACTCCAACACACTAACACACACTCTAACACACTCTAACACACACTCTAACACACTCTAACACACACTGTAACACACACTCTAACACACTCTAACACACACTGTAACACACACTCTAACACACCAACACACACACTAACACACACTCTAACACACACTCTAACACACACACACACACTAACACACACTCTAACACACTCTAACACACACTCTAACACACTCTAACACACACTGTAACACACACTCTAACACACTCTAACACACACTGTAACACACACTCTAACACACCAACACACACACTAACACACACTCTAACACACACTCTAACACACACACACACACTAACACACACTCTAACACACACTCTAACACACACTCTAACACACCAACACACACTCTAACACACTAACACACACTCTAACACACACTCCAACACACTAACACACACTCTAACACACACTCTAACACTCTAACACACACTCCAACACACTAACACACACTCCAACACACTAACACACACTCTAACACACACTCCAACACACTAACACACACTCTAACACACTAACACACACTCTAACACACTAACACACACTCTAACACACTAACACACACTCTAACACACACTCCAACACACACTC
>NW_025730231.1:0-548 GCF_021292245.1 Micropterus dolomieu
ACAATCTGTTTAATCTGCTTCTATGAATTTGCATCTATATAACAAAGTGAGCACACACACACACACACACACACGCACACGCACACACACACGCACACACGCACGCAAACTCTCAGAGGAAAACACACAGAAAAGCAATCTCAGCCTCTTGATTGCCCAACACTGAACTGTAGAGAGAGATTTGTGTGTGTACTGATACTTCTATTGTTACTAGTAACACTATTGCTACGATTGTTACTGCTCCTACTACTGTTACTGCTAACACTACTGCTACCACTACTATTACTGCTAACACTACTGCTACTATTGTTACTGCTAACACTACTGCTACTACTGTTACTGCTAACACTACTGCTACCACTACTATTACTGCTAACACTACTGCTACTATTGTTACTGCTAACACTACTGCTACTATTGTTACTGCTAACACTACTGCTACCACTACTATTACTGCTAACACTACTGCTACTATTGTTACTGCTAACACTACTGCTACTATTGTTACTGCTAACACTACTGCTACTATTGTTACTGCTAACACTACT
>NW_025730232.1:0-339 GCF_021292245.1 Micropterus dolomieu
GTTGTAGTTGTGAGTCTGTGATAAGTGTGTTTTGATAGTGTGTGTTGTACAGTGTGAGAAATTTAAGTACTGAAATGATAAAATCCTACTTATCTGACTTTTTGGGATTTAATTTATCTACTCTTTTCAATGAAGACCCCTACATATCTCAGTAGTTATTCTTGTAACTATAAATGTGATGCAATGCGATAGATGTTTATTATTTTTTTTGTTTGTTTGTTTTAAGACACAGAGAGCTTCTCCCACTGCAAAGAGAGATAATAAAGTTTATATGAGGTAAACTAAACATCCTGTTAGTTGCAGCAGAGGAGGCTGCAAGTTCTGTTGGTCTTCGTCAGA
>NW_025730233.1:0-3695 GCF_021292245.1 Micropterus dolomieu
TTTGGTAGTAGAGCCCCTGGCTTTAAAGATACAGCAGGATAAGAACATCAAAGGAGTTTTCACATCAATGGGTACAGAGATCAAAATAATGCAATATGCAGATGACATAAACATTATGGTTTCCAGCGAGGACAGCATAGATAAAGTACTGCAGCATTTAAAAACCTATGAAACTGCCTCTGGAGCCAAAATAAACAAAAGCAAATCAGAGATAATGTTTTGTGGGCGGAACACGGGGGGGTAAATAAATGGGGATTTACCGAAACAGAAGATTCTAGAGAAATATTGGGTGTGTTTATTGGTAAAAATGAAGGGCAAGCCAGGGACAGAACATGGGTGAAAGTGTTAAAAAAAGTGAATGGAGTGTTAAATCTGTGGAGAGGGAGGGGGCTTAATCTGAGGGGTAAGGTTATTGTAACTAATGCTCTGATACTGTCAAAAATTAATCATGTTTTGGGAAGCTGTGAGCTGCCGAGTTGGGCACTGAATGCGCTAAACAAGGCCATCTCCTCATTTCTCTGGAGGGGCAAGGGAAATCTGATCGCTCACAGGGTGTTAATTGCAAATAAAAGGGAGGGGGGATTAGGACTAATTGACATAAGTGCCAAAAAAGATGCACTGAGGGTAAAACTGATTAGCAAGTTCTTGGATTCGACCAGGCAGCACCCATGGGAAGACTCACTGGCTGGCTGTCTGGCAGAGTATGGGGAAAAGGACGCGTACAACCTGTGTACTTTCTTCCCCGGGAAAACCCATGGTGCCTTGCCGGGATTCTACCGTGAGGTGCTAGAGGCATGGGGCAAGTTTCTGCCCCACCTTAAGTCAGAGTGCAGTGAGAAAGAGCATGTGTTGCAGTTACCTTTCCTTTCAAACCCCTGCTTTACTCATCATGGGAAGTGTCTGGTCAGCAGACACTTGGTGGCTGCTGGTCTGACAAGGGTGGGTCAGGTTGTAGATAGTAAAGGGAACTTTGACCTTGAGAAAGTGTTGGAGAGAATGAGATTCCTCAAGGTCAAATATAGAAAACAACAAATTGCAACACTGGGTGACAGGTTTGAGCAGAGTCTCCTGCCTGAGTGGAGGGGCCTGCTCCAAAAGAGTAACTGTAAGAAGCAGGACAATGCCTTGAGTTTCCTCCTGTGCCTCGGAGACAGGACCATGAACACTGTAACTGTTAAGACAAAGATCTGGTATATGCTCGCTATTTCCAAAATTGTGAAGAGACCAGCCTCAGAAAGAGTCTGGAAAGGGATATTTCCCACTTATGAAATCAGCACCATCTGGAAAAACATAAACATTTCCTATATGACATCAAACATTTTTCATTTGGATTTCAGAATAAGGCACAGAAGGATTTTCACTGGCATTGTCCTGCATCAAATCCACAAGAACGTGTATCAGAGACAATGTGCGGTATGTAGATTAGAAGATGAGGATATTGAGCACCTGCTTCTTAGGTGCACATCCCTCACTGCACACAGGGAAAGGGTCAAGACTCTCCTCACTGACCACTGCGGCCTGGATGAACTCACAGAGGCCCAATGGGACTGGACTTATCTGTTTGGACTTCAGGGGAAGGCTCAAAAGAGAAACAATTTATTAATCAACACGGTCCTGGCTTTTGCAAGGAATGCAGCCTGGATGAGGAGGAATTTTGCTCTCTATGAGAACAAGGACATAAGTACTGAAAGACTTTTTGCGAACATCTTAAAGGCACACTTGAGGCTGCTGTATGCTGAAGATAATGAACTCTTCAAGAGCTGTTTCATGACACATACAACCTTGCTGCATGAAGTGAATGGAAAGATATTAGCCTTTGCCTTCTAAGGGTAAGGAGGAAAGAAGGGTGTTTTGTGTAATTTGAATGATGTGGGAATTTATCATCATGAGCACCAATGGTTTTGGGGTGCTTTGATAATAGTGATGCATACAGAGGTGCTTACTCATTTTTAATGTTTGGTAGATCAAGTGACTATTACATTAAGAAAGATTCTCTGGGTGTGTCTAAGCTTTGCACTTCAACCTACTTGGGTTCCTGTTATTGTGAACAATTTTGCCTAAGAGTAAGGGTAAGTCAGACAAAATCTTTGTCCGCTCTTTGGTGTTTGGTCCCTAAGTATGTTTTGTTGTTTTAGAGTCAAGTCCTAATTTATCTGGAAATCTTTTTGTCTTACACAATCCTTTTTTTTTCCTCAGTGTTTTTTTTCAGTGTTTTTGACTAATATGTTGTAAATAATGTAAAGATGCTTTGAAAAATGATATTTTGATAATAAAAGATTAAAAAAAAAAAACACGCCCGATCTCGGAAGCTAAGCAGGGTCGGGCCTGGTTAGTACTTGGATGGGAGACCGCCTGGGAATACCAGGTGCTGTAAGCTTTTTCATTGGACTAGTACTGGATCATCATCACTGATATGTTATTATGTCAGCACAGACAAATTATTTACATATAATTACAAATGATACAATTCAAAGTCCAGGTAGAAGCTGCTGTGTCTCCACTGAAGCAGCAGCTCTGCTGTTCCTGAAGAGAAGTGAAAACACCAATGTTCATTTATATATAGCCAAACATTTGCCAAAAATCTAGGTAATGCCAGAACTAAAAGTAAATTTGGAAAAAAAACAATTTAATTCAAAACAAAAATGTTGGCAGAGCACACATTAAGTGGGACAACCTCTTTCTTTGAACTTGAAAATCAAACATTCTCTGGCGTGCAAATATATCTGTGGTAATTGAATGTAATGCTGCAGATTAAACTTTCTTAAATGTGTAACTTCTTAACTAAACAGATGTGGTGGTGTTTAAACACACTAATGCAACAAATTTTGCATTTCTGTACAACGTACATCTGTATCTGTCACGGTAAGTGGTGTGGTGAAGCAGGTTGGAGGAGATTGGAGGACCCAAACGCATGACACGAAGGCTAGCAGGTGCAGTTCAGTGAAGGGGTTTTAATATAAACAAAAGGTGAGCACACTTACAAACTGAGTGGCTGAAGACAGAGTCCAAAAACAAAGGTTGTCCAACAGAAATCCAAAATGAGCAGGGAAACAGGAAGACACGACGAGTGAGGCTGACTACACAAGAAACACACACACACTGCAACACTGGGTGACAACATACAATGACCCAACAAAGACAAGACAGAAACACCAGGCATATATACACAGGAACTAACGAGCAGGGCGGGAGCAACACAGGTGAAGGACGAGATTAACGAGGCAGGCAGAGAGAGACAGTGAACAGAGAGACTGACATGCAGGCAGAGTGACAACCGGGGGAACAGACGGAACACAGGTTACTGAACACAAAACAGACCAGAGTGAACACTTAACATGAACTAAGGTACAGGACTGGGAACAAGGACAAAGAACTAAAACGCAGGAACAAGAGTTAAGGCAGTGACTAAGAAACCATATAACAAGTAGACTACCAAACCAATATCAAAACAACACAGGACAAGACATAAACACTAAGGACAAGGAAACAAGAAGAACAGGTAAACGGAAGGACACCAGAAACAAATGGCAAAAACTACAACTCATGACAGTATCTGACTAATCAGACGTGTTTAGAGTCACAGTTGTGGCCTGAGTTGCAAACATTGCAGGCCCATGTGTTGCATTTCACACACTTTAACTACGTTTTGTTTGGAATACGGTATGAAAATGGCTCCACATAGATGAGGCCAAAAG
>NW_025730234.1:0-1433 GCF_021292245.1 Micropterus dolomieu
TAACTAATTCAACCTGACATGTTTGGTCTCTTTGAAAACCTTGGGATCTTGACTAGAACGTAAAATAAGTTCACGAGGAGCAAGCTCAGTCGGCTGCACCTGTCACCTGTGAGTGTCTTACAATCATATTGACATTCATACAAAAGAGGAACCGTGTCAATTTATTAGAAATACCTTAGCTCGTATGTGGTGATATTAGGGCTGTGGTGTCTCAGTTGTATATTTGTAAGTGAGCAGTGAGGTAGGCTAACATGCATTGCTGTCCTCAACATAGAACTTGAAAATAAAACCCAAAGCCACAGGTGTGTGTGTGTAATATTTCTTTAGGCCCACCTAATTTTTTACGTCTCCTTTTACAGCATCACTTACCAGTTGTGTCTTGTGTGGTAAGTTTGTCATGCAACTATCCAAATTAGGTTTTGGGCCAAGCTGCGTAGAGAGAGTGAGAATTTATTAAAAATCTATCTAACATGTGCATAAATAGAGGAACAAAATACATATCCCTCATCTGCATCCCATGTTCACTGAAACCAGCAACAGCCAACAAGCCCCACACAGTCTTTTCCATCCCTCTGCTAGAGCTTTTTGTTTGTCTGTCACTGGAGTGGTTTCTGATGAAGGTTTTTGCAACACCCTGCGCTGGAAAAACAACCTCACACTTGCAGAGGTAAGTCTGAAGTCCTGTCTGTGAAGTGAACAACACTGACAAGTCCAAATGGATGTGAAAATTACACCCTTCCATAATTGTGCTCATCATTAATTATCACAACAAAATGTAAACATTGAAGATGAACATGGAACCATATTGAATTATACAGTTGCATGCAAAAAACCTCTGTGTAAACCACCTTCACCTTGGCCTTATGTAGGAGATCTGAGTATATGAAAGAATAATGTTTTCTCTTACTGCTGCTTATTCCGTAGGTTAATACACTCTACAGAGCCCTGGTGGGAGAGTCAATATCCCAGTTTAGGCATCACCACTTCCGACAAAGAAGTTTGGTAGATGTTTGCCCACAGTTTGATGATGGGACCACATGCCCAGCATGTCCAAAGTTGGTTCTAGTTTCAGGCCACTTCCTGTTTGATTAACCATAATTGCAGTATCCATGAACTGATTGGATACTGCATTGAATTGATAAATGCAAAATCAGTTAATTATTGTATAAAGTATTATAATAAAATAGTAAGTGTATCAACCTAGTGCTCTGCATTTCTGAAGGCTGTTTGAGGATGAATGTGGGACCTTGTGTATCTTTCAGCATTTGTTTTAAGAATTTGTCAATCAATTATTTATTCCATGGGTGTTTCTGACCTAAACTCTTTTTTTTGTAGTACCAGATACAAAACCAGGATTACTGTGTTTATTTCCCAGGCGGATGGAGATATGAAAGTGACATTGGATGCCAACTTTGGCCTTGTGAGGAAGCAAA
>NW_025730235.1:0-656 GCF_021292245.1 Micropterus dolomieu
TCCTGTTGACTTTAGGCTATGGGTTATTGAGGCTTTTTTGTGCGTCTTGATACGATACATGTCCCCAGAAAATTTCGTACATGTAGGTTGAACGTGAACGAGGGGCTAATCATTTCCAATTTTCAAGGTGGCGCTAGCGAGTCATTTTGCCACGCCCATGTGCGAAACTTGTAGAATACGAAATTTTTCACCGGTTCTGACATGTTTGCAAATTTTGGTGAGTTTTCGAGTATGTTTAGGCCATGTCATTTGGGCCTACTTTGCAGAAAAAAAAAAAAAAAAAAAAAAAAAAAAAAAAAAAAAAAAAAAAAAAAAAAAAAAAATATAATCCGAGCAGATTCAATAGGGACCTCGCACGGTCGTGCTCGGGCCCTAAATATAATCCGAGCAGATTCAATAGGGACCTCGCACGGTCGTGCTCGGGCCCTAATTATAGCATCTGTTGAAAAAAGCCTAATCATTCACTAGGCTACACGCCTGCCACTTTTTTTTGCCTGTAAGGAGATCGTTTCAGCCTTTAGCTTGATGAGGTGATAGTTTCATCATCAGTCCCTTTACAAAATGACACAGTAACATTAATCTCATATAGCCCCAATTAAAACTGTCATCACAGGACTCTACTGTTGGAATGACTTGTGCAGACTACATGGGCACTA
>NW_025730236.1:0-424 GCF_021292245.1 Micropterus dolomieu
CTCGGGGAGAATCCCTTGGATTTTAACTACCACTGCAGGGCTCTCATGTGCAGCAGGCCAGACGGGATTACGCTGGACGCTGCTGCCATGAGACCCTACACTCTCTGAAAGTGTTTCACAGTGATGGTGGGCCCGCATCGTCATCGAGTTCCACACCACCCCTAGGAACGTAGTTTGTTGGGCGGGTGTCAGCACGCTCTTCTTTGTGTTGAGCCGCAGTCCCAAACGCCAAAGGTGGGCGAGGACTGTACCTCTGTGTGTATATTGTGTAGGCTGCCTCCTCTCTCTCTCTCTCTCTCTCTCTCTCACCCCAACCGGTCGAGGCATCTCTCTCTCTCTCTCTCTCTCTCTCTCTCTCACCCCAACCGGTCGAGGCAGATGGCCGCCCACCCTGAGCCATGGTTCTGCTCGAGGTTTCTGCCTC
>NW_025730237.1:0-381 GCF_021292245.1 Micropterus dolomieu
ACAGAGGAGGAGACAGGGAGACAGAGCTGGCTCCGGCAGACCAGAGGAGACAGGGAGACAGAGGAGGAGACAGGGAGACAGAGCTGGCTCCGGCAGACCAGAGGAGACAGAGGAGGAGACCGGGAGACAGAGGAGGAGACAGGGGGACAGAGCTGGCTCCGGCAGACAAGAGGAGACAGGGAGACAGAGCTGGCTCTGGCAGACAAGAGGAGACAGAGGAGGAGACAGGGAGACAGAGGAGGAGACAGGGAGACAGAGCTGGCTCCGGCAGACAAGAGGAGACAGGGAGACAGAGGAGGAGACAGGGAGACAGAGGAGGAGACAGGGAGACAGAGCAGGCTCCGGCAGACAAGAGGAGACAGGGGGACAGAGGAGGAGACA
>NW_025730238.1:0-458 GCF_021292245.1 Micropterus dolomieu
CCAGCAGCCAGCAGGGGGCGACTTAAACCTGCGTCCTCTTCAGCAGCCAGCAGGGGGCGACTTAAACCTGCGTCCTCTCCAGCAGCCAGCAGGGGGCGACTTAAACCTGCGTCCTCTTCAGCAGCCAGCAGGGGGCGACTTAAACCTGCGTCCTCTCTAGCAGCCAGCAGGGGGCACGACTTAAACCTGCGTCCTCTCTTGAAGCCAGCAGGGGGCACGACTTAAACCTGCGTCCTCTCTAGCAGCCAGCAGGGGGCGACTTAAACCTGCGTCCTCTCTAGCAGCCAGCACGGGGCGACTTAAACCTGCGTCCTCTCTTGAAGCCAGCAGGGGGCGACTTAAACCTGCGTCCTCTCCAGCAGCCAGCAGGGGGCGACTTAAACCTGCGTCCTCTCTTGAAGCCAGCAGGGGGCGACTTAAACCTGCGTCCTCTCTTGAAGCCAGCAGGGGGCGACTTA
>NW_025730239.1:0-954 GCF_021292245.1 Micropterus dolomieu
GTAATACCACAGCCTGCGTCTGCACAGCTTGCAGAACTTGTGGGGCTAACAGAAGCGTGTTTGTTAGCTGACGGGCAGCGAGTGACAATATATACTGATTCGGCATATGCACATAATGTATGTCATTTGTTTGGAGCAGTGTGGAAAGGTCGGGGGTTTAAGAGAACGGATGGTTCTCCGATACAACATCACGCACAAATAATAAAACTGTTGCACGCTATGATGAGGCCTAAAGAGATAGCGATAGCAAAGTGTGCAGCTCATAAAACAGATGCGTCAAGAGTGACACAAGGGAACAAAGCTGCTGATGAAGCTGCAAAAGCTGTAACAGGAGCTGACAAATTGGGCAAGGTTTTTCAGGTCACTCATGGGGTGGACTTGGAAGACAGAATTACGCTTAAGGAAGTGAGTTTGATGCAGGAAGCTGCTTCTATGATTGATAAACAGTTATGGCTGGACCGAGGTGCTGTTAAGGATTCTGCGGGTCTTTGGAGAAATCATGAGGGACTGATAGTAGCACCTCTGGACCTGTTAGGTTTGATGATTCAGGAAGCACATGGGTTAGCTCATGTTGCCAGGGGGGAGGTTAGGAGAAAAATCACAAAGGAGTATGGTTTTTGGGCACCATATTTGCTTGAACAGATTGATTATGTCATAGGCAGGTGTACAATCTGTCTGAAAAATAATGTCCGCAGGGGTATGACTGTTCCTCCTGGTTACATTCCCACCCCAAGGGGTCCTATGCGTGAGTTAGTTGTTGATTTTGTCGATATGATAAAACCAGTTGAAGGGAAAAGATACATGCTAGTGGTTGTGGATAGATTTTCACGATGGCCGGAGGCCTGTACAACCAAGTGGAAAGACGCTCAATCGGTTGCCAAGTTTTTGTGTAGAGAGGTCATAAGCAGGTGGGGACTTCCAGATTGAATATCATCAGATAATGGGAAAGAGTTT
>NW_025730239.1:974-2255 GCF_021292245.1 Micropterus dolomieu
CTGATTCGGCATATGCACATAATGTATGTCATTTGTTTGGAGCAGTGTGGAAAGGTCGGGGGTTTAAGAAAACGGATGGTTCTCCGATACAACATCACGCACAAATAATAAAACTGTTGCATGCTATGATGAGGCCTAAAGAGATAGCGATAGCTAAGTGTGCAGCTCATAAAACAGATGCGTCAAGAGTGACACAAGGGAACAAAGCTGCTGATGAAGCTGCAAAAGCTGTCACAGGAGCTGACAAATTGGGCAAGGTTTTTTGGGTCACTCATGGGGTGGACTTGGAAGACAGAATTATGCTTAAGGAAGTGATTTTGATGCAGGAAGCTGTTTTTTTTTTTGAGTTAGTTGTTGACTTTGTCGATATGATAAAACTAGTTGAAGGGAAAAGATACATGCTAGTGGTTGTGGATAGATTTTCACGATGGCCGGAGGCCTGTCCAACCAAGTGGAAAGACGCTCAATCGGTTGCCAAGTTTTTGTGTAGAGAGGTCATAAGCAGGTAGGGACTTCCAGATCGAATATCATCAGATAATGGGAAAGAGTTTGTGGATAAAACAGTGAAATTGATTTAGCAAAAAGTGGGAATCAAACAACATCTTGGAGCAGTTTATCACCCACAAAGTCGAGGGATTTGTGAAAAAATTAATGGGGATTTGCAAATGAAACTATACGAGGGTTTAATCTTCTGTCAAATACTCAAAGAAGTCACAGACTGACATTGTTGAAACATGACATGGCTTTTGACTATATTTTAGCCAAACAAGGAGGTTTGTGTGTGGCTATGAACTTGACGGGAGACGGTTGTTATACTTTGATCCCAGATAGTTCTGAGAATATCACTAGTGTTATAGATGCATTAAAGAGTATAAGGGATGCGTTTGGTCAATCTGAGGGAGCTGGATGGTCAGCAAATACTTGGCTACAAAATCAGTTAGGACCAGTGGGAGCAGTGGTGGTTCAGATTTTGGTAGCAGCCTGTGTAGCGCTGTGTTTGATGTTTTGCTTTTGTACGGTGCTACTGACTTTTGCGAAAGCTATGATATTGAGATGGGTTGGAGTGGTAATGCCTGGGGAGAACACTCAGATGCCTTTGTTAACTATGGCTGATTCAGATGGAGATGATGAAGGGAAATCAGATGAAGTAATGATGGAAAGATATCCATTTTAATGTTACTTTGTATTTTCATACATTGAGGTTTTAATTTTCATGTGTTATTTGCAACAAGATACTGGTTGGTGTTTTCTTTTCTTCCAGAGTATATGGGGATGTACAGA
>NW_025730240.1:0-1439 GCF_021292245.1 Micropterus dolomieu
CCCTCCAAACACGACGAGTTGAGGCCAAAAAGTTCTATTTTGGTCTCATCTGACCACATCACCTTCTTCCAGGCCTCTTCTGAGTCGTCCAGGTGGTGAATGGCGAACTTCATGCGGGCCTGTTGTTACGACCCCCCTGTTGGTCTAGGGGTGTGGGGGCCATAAACATATAGGCACAACTGGTAGATCTTAAACAAGGTAACGTTTATTGGTAACATGAGATGTAGACAGGTAACAAAAAGAACAAAAGGAGGGTGGACGAGGGTGCTGCGAAAATAACAAACCAAGTTAAAATAAAAAGGTCCTCAAAAGGAGGCCTACACCTATCTACCGTTTTAAACAGGGTTGAATCTTACTACAAAAAAACATAAAGAGCACAGCATCCACTCCACCTGGTGAAACTAACAAAATAGCAAACAGAACAATAAGTGAACTTCTCCACTGCACTCAAATGTGGAGCTAACATTCAAAGGTATGCAAAATGTTTACCTAAACACAATGTACAGCTAATAGGCACTGAAGGTGGATAGTTCCACTACACACAAAGTACAACAGACAGGCTATGCAGTCAATACCAGCGGCACAAAAGTCAACAGGCGGTGACAAGCTGCCTGGAGCAACAGCTGGACTCTCCTTATGAGCCGGAGGTAATTAACGTGGTGATGAGCCATTGGTTGAGTGGAAAACAGAGGAACCAATGGGCAGTACAGATGTCAGCACCCCAGAAACCAGGAAGTAGGCGGGTCTTCATTCCCCAGGGACACAGCCTACTTGGTAGAGGTGAGACAGAGAAAAGAGGAAACACAAGGGTGACAGCGACACCCGTGACAATTTAGAATGCTGACTTTCATCTCAGAATACTGACACTAAATTCAGAATGCTTACACTACTGACACTAAATTTAGAATGCTGACTTTCATCTCAGAATGCTGACACTACTGACACTAAATTTAGAATGCTGACACTACTGACACTAAACTCAGAATGCTGACTTTAATCTCAGAATACTGACACTAAACTTAGAATGCTGACTTTCATCTCAGAATGCTGACACTACTGACACAAAATTTAGAATGCTGACTTTCATCTCAGAATGCTGACACTAAATTTAGAATGCTGACTTTCATCTAAGAATGCTGACACTACTGACACTAAATTAAGAATGCTGACTTTCATCTCAGAACTCTGACACTACTGACACTTTCTTAGAATGCTGACTTTAATCTCAGAATGCTGACACTGAACTCAGAACTGACACTAAATTTAGAATGCTGACTTTAATCTCAGAACTCTGACACTAAACTCAGAATGCTGACTTTAATCTCAGATCTCTGACACTACTGACACTAAATTTAGAATGCTGACTTTAATCTCAGAATGCTGACACTAAATTTAGAATGCTGACTTTAATGTCAGAACTCTGACACTACTGACACTAA
>NW_025730241.1:0-612 GCF_021292245.1 Micropterus dolomieu
GGTGCCTCCTCATGCCGGCATGGTTGGCCGCCATGGTGGAGGCACCACAACGTAAAAGTGGTAAAAGGAAGCTAAAACACCTAAAACAGTCTAAAACCAAGTCAACTAAAATAAGGTAAAAGAATGCTCTAAAAAGAGCAATAAAATCTACAAAAAAAAGTTAGAAAGGTGAATAAAACACACTTACCTTGTCTTGTTTGGCCTGGTCGAGATGTTATTCCGGCAGAGTACAGGTAAGCAGTCCTCTGAACCAATGAATTCCTTTGTGTGAAACAATTTCAACTACAACAAAGTTGAAATTTTCTTCACAAGGAATAATGTGAGTATCCTCCCAAAAACCTGGTAACACTTAGCCACAAACAGGCAAAAGTTGTATCCAGACACAGGAGGCGATCGCAGTCTTAGCCAAAAGGCCGAGAAGCGATGAATCTGTAGTACTTTAATACAGAAGAAATATTTCTGTATTAAGGCTGAAAGAGATTATTTACATTTTACTTGACAAATAATGGCTACGTTTCCCAGCATGCAATGCTGTATTTCCACATCTAAAGCTAACCTAAAATCACCAGTTGTATCTATTTACCGCCAACAAATGAGTCCAGCCCAACAGCA
>NW_025730242.1:0-609 GCF_021292245.1 Micropterus dolomieu
CCGTGTCTCCTATAGTGAGCAGTGTTTCCTACAGTGTCTCCTACAGTGTCTCCTACAGTGTCTCCTACAGTGAGCAGTGTCGCCTACAGTGTCTCCTACAGTGTTTCCTACAGTGAGCAGTGTTTTCTACCGTGTCTCCTACAGTGAGCAGTGTTTCCTACAGTGTTTCCTACAGTGTCTCCTACAGTGTTTCCTACAGTGAGCAGTGTCGTCTACAGTGTTTCCTACAGTGTTTTTTACAGTGAGCAGTGTTTTCTACAGTGTTTCCTACAGTGAGCAGTGTTTCCTACAGTGTCTCCTACAGTGTCTCCTACAGTGTTTCCTACAGTGAGCAGTGTCGCCTACAGTGTCTCCTACAGTGTTTCCTACAGTGAGCAGTGTTTTCTACCGTGTCTCCTACAGTGAGCAGTGTTTCCTACAGTGTTTCCTACAGTGTTTACTACAGTCTACAGTGTTTTCTACCGTGTCTCCTATAGTGAGCAGTGTTTCCTACAGTGAGCAGTGTTTCCTACAGTGTTTCCTACAGTGTCTCCTACAGTGTTTCCTACAGTGAGCAGTGTCGTCTACAGTGTTTCCTACAGTGTTTACTACAGTGAGCAGTGTTTCCTA
>NW_025730243.1:0-577 GCF_021292245.1 Micropterus dolomieu
ACAGGGAGACAACACAGGAGGGGAACAGGGAGACAACACAGGAGGAGAACAGGGAGACAATACAGGAGGAGGACAGGGAGACAACACAGGAGGAGAACAGGGAGACAACACAGGAGGGGAACAGGCAGACAACACAGGAGGGGAACAGGCAGACAACACAGGAGGATGACAGGGAGACAATACAGGAGGAGGACAGGGAGACAATACAGGAGGGGAACAGGGAGACACCACAGGAGGAGAACAGGGAGACAACACAGGAGGATGACAGGGAGACAACACAGGGGGGGAACAGGGAGACAACACAGGAGGGGAACAGGGAGACAATACAGGAGGATGACAGGGAGACAACACAGGGGGGGAACAGGGAGACAACACAGGAGGAGAACAGGGAGACAACACAGGAGGGGAACAGGCAGACAACACAGGAGGATGACAGGGAGACAACACAGGAGGGGAACAGGCAGACAACACAGGAGGATGACAGGGAGACAAGACAGGAGGAGGACAGGGAGACAACAGAGGAGGAGGACAGGGAGACAACAGAGGAGGAGGACAGGGAGACAACACAGGAGGATGA
>NW_025730244.1:0-817 GCF_021292245.1 Micropterus dolomieu
TGGCCGCTAGAGAGGACGCAGGTTTAAGTCGCCCCCTGCTGGCTGCTGGAGAGGACGCAGGTTTAAGTCGCCCCCTGCTGGCCGCTAGAGAGGACGCATGTTTAAGTCGCCCCCTGCTGGCCGCTAGAGAGGACGCAGGTTTAAGTTGCCCCCTGCTGGCTGCCTTAGAGGACGCAGGTTTAAGTCGCCCCCTGCTGGCTGCCTTAGAGGACGCAGGTTTAAGGCGCCCCCTGCTGGCCGCTAGAGAGGATGCAGGTTTAAGTCGCCCCCTGCTGGCTGCTAGAGAGGACGCAGGTTTAAGTCGCCCCCTGCTGGCTGCCTTAGAGGACGCAGGTTTAAGTCGCCCCCTGCTGGCTGCCTTAGAGGACGCAGGTTTAAGGCGCCCCCTGCTGGCCGCTAGAGAGGATGCAGGTTTAAGTCGCCCCCTGCTGGCTGCTAGAGAGGATGCAGGTTTAAGTTGCCCCCTGCTGGCTGCTGGAGAGGAGGCAGGTTTAAGTCGCCCCCTGCTGGCTGCTAGAGAGGACGCAGGTTTAAGTCGCCCCCTGCTGGCTGCTAGAGAGGACGCAGGTTTAAGTCGCCCCCTGCTGGCTGCTAGAGAGGACGCAGGTATAATTCGCCCCCTGCTGGCTGCTAGAGAGGACGCAGGTTTAAGTCGCCCCTTGCTGGCTGCTAGAGAGGACGCAGGTTTAAGTCGCCCCCTGCTGGCTGCTGGAGAGGATGCAGGTTTAAGTCGCCCCCTGCTGGCCGCTAGAGAGGACGCAGGTTTAAGTCGCCCCCTGCTGGCTGCTGGAGAGGATGCAGGTTTAAGTCGCCCCCT
>NW_025730245.1:0-761 GCF_021292245.1 Micropterus dolomieu
GAGCTGGCTCCGGCAGACAAGAGGAGACAGGGAGACAGAGGAGGAGACAGGGAGACAGAGCTGGCTCCGGCAGACAAGAGGAGACAGGGAGACCAGAGGAGGAGACAGGGAGACAGAGCTGGCTCTGGCAGACAAGAGGAGACAGGGAGACAGAGGAGGAGACAGGGAGACAGAGCTGGCTCCGGCAGACCAGAGGAGACAGAGGAGACAGGGAGACAGAGGAGGAGACAGGGAGACAGAGCTGGCTCCGGCAGACAAGAGGAGACAGGGAGACAGAGGAGGAGACAGGGAGACAGAGGAGCAGACAGGGAGACAGAGGAGGAGACAGGGAGACAGAGGAGGAGACAGGGAGACAGAGCTGGCTCCGGCAGACCAGAGGAGACAGGGAGACAGAGGAGGAGACAGGGAGACAGAGGAGGAGACAGGGAGACAGAGCTGGCTCTGGCAGACAAGAGGAGACAGGGAGACAGAGGAGCAGACAGGGAGACAGAGGAGGAGACAGGGAGACAGAGGAGGAGCCAGGGAGACAGAGCTGGCTCCGGCAGACCAGAGGAGGAGACAGGGAGACAGAGCTGGCTCCGGCAGACAAGAGGAGACAGGGAGACAGAGGGGGAGACAGGGAGACAGAGGAGGAGACAGGGAGACAGAGCTGGCTCTGGCAGACAAGAGGAGACAGGGAGACAGAGGAGGAGACAGGGAGACAGAGGAGCAGACAGGGAGACAGAGGAGGAGACAGGGAGACAGAGCTGGCTCCGGCAGAC
>NW_025730246.1:0-1191 GCF_021292245.1 Micropterus dolomieu
GGGCCCTAGGAGCGCTCCAGGCCGTTGCGGACATGCAGGCCGTTGCGGCCGAGCTCGGGTTGGATGAATTTGCGGGGATGAAGGTTCTTGGGGCAAGCCAGGCAGTTGTGGGGATGAAGGCCCTTGGGGCGACCCAGGCCCTAGGGGTGACCCAGGCTGTTGGGGCGACCCAGGCCCTAGGGGTGACCCAGGCTGTTGGGGCGACCCAGGCCCTAGGGGTGACCCAGGCTGTTGGGGCGACCCAGGCCCTAGGGGTGACCCAGGCTGTTGGGGCGACCCAGGCTGTTGGGGCGACCCAGGCTGTTGGGGCGACCCAGGCCCTAGGGGCAAAGAAGGTTCTTGTGGGGATGAAGGCCCTTGGGGCGACCCAGGCCCTAGGGGTGAGCCAGGCTGTTGGGGCGACCCAGGCCCTAGGGGCAATGAAGGTTCTTGGGGCGAGCCAGGCTGTTGCGGGGATGAAGGCCCTTGCGGCAAGCCAGGCCCTAGGGGCAAGCCAGGCTGTTGCGGGGATGAAGGTTCTTGGGGCGAGCCAGGCTGTTGCGGGGATGAAGGCCCTTGCGGCAAGCCGGGCCCTAAGGGCGAGCCAGGCCCTAGGGGCAATGAAGGTTCTTGGGGTGACCCAGGCTGTTGGGGCCCTTGGGACGAGCCAGGCCCTAGAGGCAATGAAGGTTCTTGGGGCGAGCCTGGCCCTTGTGGTGTCCCAGGCCCTAGGGGCAATGAAGGTTCTTGGGGCGAGCCAGGCTGTTGTGGGGATGAAGGCCCTTGCGGCAAGCCGGGCCCTAAGGGCGACCCAGGCCCTAGGGGCAATGAAGGTTCTTGGGGCGAGCCTGGCCCTTGTGGTGTCCCAGGCCCTAGGGGCAATGAAGGTTCTTGGGGCGAGCCAGGCTGTTGTGGGGATGAAGGCCCTTGCGGCAAGCCGGGCCCTAGGGGCGAGCCAGGCTGTTGGGGCCCTTGGGGCGACCCAGGCCCTAGGGGCAATGAAGGTTCTTGGGGCGAGCCTGGCCCTTGTGGTGTCCCAGGCCCTAGGGGCAATGAAGGCCCTTGCGGCAAGCCGGGCCCTAGGGGTGAGCCAGGCTGCTGCGGGGAAGAAGGCCCTTGGGACAACCCAGGCCCTAGGGGAAAGCCAGGCTGTTGCGGGTAAGAAGGCCCTTGGGGTGACCCAGGCCCTAGGGGTGAGCCAGGCCCTAGGGG
>NW_025730247.1:0-1048 GCF_021292245.1 Micropterus dolomieu
CCCATAATGTCCAAGGTGCTCCAGAGTCACTTGGAATCCACAGGCACTGATTCCTGGGTAAACATCCAGGAACCGGGACACCGTTCACGCTGGCAGTCCACAGACAGGAATAGGCACCCGTTCCCGGGTATGGGTACAGCGACAAGGCCACCTTCAGCCGGAGGTCCTCACTCACAAACAGACGCTCATTCCTGGGTGGACATTGAGGAAAAGGATCCAGTCCGCCTGGAAGTCCCTAGCCAGGATCAGACGCTCTCCCGTCCAAGTCCTAAGCAGGCCCTGCCAAGCCTGGCTTCCGAGATCAGGCGAGATCGGGCAGTCCCAGGCCGGAATGGCCGTAAGCTGCCTTTGCACACCCCAGACGGGCCTTCAAAACACGATGTAACATTTACACAGCACTGTGTACAGGATAGGGAGAAAAAGAAGCATCAGCAGCAGCAGAAGCAGCGCCCCCTGCTGTTTCCTAAAGAGACGTTCAAAAATTCTCCTTTCACCGAAGCGCCCTCTGCCGTTTTTCGAAGGCGAAGCGAAAAAGGCTTACAGCACCGGGTATTCCCAGGCGGTCACCCGTCCAAGTACTAACCAGGCCCTGCTCTGCTTAGCTTCCGAGATCGGACGAGATCGGGCACTCCCAGAGCGGTGTGGCCGTAAGCCACTCAGGCGCCCCCAAACGGCCCTTCAAAAGATGTTCTACGGCTAATTGACAAAAAACGTATTCTGCCCATAATGTCCAAGGTGCTCCAGAGTCACTTGGAATCCACGGGCACTGATTCCTGGGTAAACATCCAGGAACCGGGACACCGTTCACGCTGGCAGTCCACAGACAGCAATAGGCACCCGTTCCCGGGTATGGGTACAGCGACAAGGCCACCTTCAGCCGGAGGTCCTCACTCACAAACAGACGCTCATTCCTAGGTGGACATTGAGGAAAAGGATCCAGTCCGCCTGGAAGTCCCTAGCCAGGATCAGACGCTCTCCCGTCCAAGTCCTAAGCAGGCCCTGCCAAGCCTGGCTTCCGAGATCAGGCGAGATCGGGCAGTCCCAGGCC
>NW_025730248.1:0-318 GCF_021292245.1 Micropterus dolomieu
AGTCTCCTCATCTCCCCTTCTCTCCTTTCTTGTTTCCTTTCCTTGTCTCTTCTCCTCATCTTGATTCCTCTCCTCTCCTAGTCTCCTCATCTCCCCTTTCTTGTTTCCTTTCCTTGTCTCCTCTCCTAGTCTCCTCATCTCCCCTTCTCTCCTTTCTTGTTTCCTTTCCTTGTCTCTTCTCCTCATCTTGATTCCTCTCCTCTCCTCTCCTAGTCTCCTCATCTCCCCTTCTCTCCTTTCTTGTTTCCTTTCCTTGTCTCTTCTCCTCATCTTGATTCCTCTCCTCTCCTAGTCTCCTCATCTCCCCTTCTCTCCTTT
>NW_025730249.1:0-378 GCF_021292245.1 Micropterus dolomieu
TGTGGTTTTTAAATCAGTGGGCCCAGCAGGCTTCCTCTGCGCCACTCTGCTCTCCCACAATCCCTGGCTTAGGAGGCCAGTGTCTTATCCACAAGGCCAATACGGCTTCACATCCCATGAGGTCACCAGCTAGGAGGACAGACAGCAAGTTTCACTACAGAGAAAGGGAAAAATACAGGAAACATAATTTGTGGTTTTTAAATCAATGGGCCCAGCAGGCTTCCTCTGCGCCAATCTGCTCTCCCACAATCCCTGGCTTAGGAGGCCAGTGCCTTATCCATAAGGCCAATAGGGATTCGCATCCCATGAGGTCACCAGCTAGGAGGACAGACAGCAAGTTTCACTACAGAGAAAGGGAAAAATACAGGAAACACAATG
>NW_025730250.1:0-640 GCF_021292245.1 Micropterus dolomieu
AAGTATGAAAGACGACGGGGGAGGAAGGAGAAAAGACGAAAGAATGAGGAGGCAAAAAGGAAGGGCAAAGTAAAGGGTGGGTAAAAAAGATAAGAAGAAAAGGGAGCATAGGGGGAAAGGACAAATGAAATGGGATGAGAGAAGGAGGGAGGAGGTAAGGCGTTAAGGGAAAGGAGGGAAGGCGTTAAAAGAAAGGAGGGAAGGAGTTAAATGGAAGGAGGGAAGGCGTTAAATGAAAGGAGGTAAGGTGTTAAATGAAAGGAGAAAGGAGGTAAGGCGTTAAATGAAAGGAGGGAAGGCGTTAAATGAAAGGAGGGAAGGCGTTAAATGAAAGGAGGGAAGGCGTTAAATGAAAGGAGGGAGGAGGGAAGGCGTTAAATGAAAGGAGGGAGGAGGTAAGGCGTTAAATGAAAGGAGGGAAGGCGTTAAATGAAAGGAGGTAAGGCGTTAAATGAAAGGAGGTAAGGCGTTAAATGAAAGGAGGGAAGGCGTTAAATGAAAGGAGGGAGGAGGTAAGGTGTTAAATGAAAGGAGGGAAGGCGTTAAATGAAAGGAGGGAGGAGGTAAGGTGTTAAATGAAAGGAGGTAAGGCGTTAAATGAAAGGAGAAAGGAGGTAAGGCGTTAAATGAAAGGAGGTAA
>NW_025730251.1:0-806 GCF_021292245.1 Micropterus dolomieu
TTTCCCGAGGCAGCGCGTCGTCGTCGTCGTCGTCGTCGTCGTTTTCCCTCACCCCCGTCGCCCCTCCGTTGCTCGGGCCTCCCGCCGTCCGGCGGGTTGAACTTGCGCGGAGGAGACGGGGAGGGGGGCGGCGGCGGCGGCGGCGGCGGCGGCGCGTTAAAAAAACCCAACCCGGCCGTTGTCTCTCTCCCTCCCTCTCTCGCTCCCTCTCGGCCGTCTCCCCCCCGTGGCTCGGGCCTCCCGCCGTCCGTGTCTCGCCGTCCGTCGTCCTCCCCTCCGGGAGGCTGCGGGCGCCGGGGCGCTTCGGCGGGTTGAACTTGCGCGGGGGGTGGCGGACGTCGGGGGGGCGGAGGTGGGGGTGGGGGGCCTCGGCCCACTTAGTCAGGGCCTAGAACCCCGAACCGGACGCCTCGGCTCTCCCCCCCCCTTCCACCTGTGCCCCGTGCCCGCGCGGCCCGCTCCTGGGGCTGAAGGACTCGACGCGTGGGTGCGCTGGCCCGGAAGGGGGAGCGGGGGGTCCTGTCCGGTTGCCACCGGGACCTGGCCCGCCACTCGGAACCTTGACCCAAGCGCGGCGGCGGCGGCTTCGCCCTGGCCGTCCCCCGCGCGCCTCCGGGTACCCAACTCTCCTCCCTCCTCCGGGGGGAGGCGGGGGGTTCAATGTCTCCGCTCCTGCTCCCGCGCCGCGAGAGCTGGGGGGAGCGCCCGGGGGTTTTGTCCTCCCCTTTCAAACCCCACTTGTCTCCGAACTGTGGCAAGCAAACCAAAAAAAGCTTGACAACTCTTAGCGGTGGATCACTCGGCTC
>NW_025730252.1:0-468 GCF_021292245.1 Micropterus dolomieu
AGCTGGCTCCGGCAGACAAGAGGAGACAGGGAGACAGAGCTGGCTCTGGCAGACAGGGAGACAGAGGAGGAGACAGGGAGACAGAGCTGGCTCCGGCAGACCAGAGGAGACAGGGAGACAGAGGAGGAGACAGGGAGACAGAGCTGGCTCTGGCAGACAAGAGGAGACAGAGGAGGAGACCGGGAGACAGAGGAGGAGACAGGGAGACAGAGCTGGCTCCGGCAGACAAGAGGAGACAGGGAGACAGAGCTGGCTCTGGCAGACAAGAGGAGACAGAGGAGCAGACAGGGAGACAGAGGAGGAGACAGGGAGACAGAGCTGGCTCCGGCAGACAAGAGGAGACAGGGAGACAGAGGAGGAGACAGGGAGACAGAGCTGGCTCTGGCAGACAAGAGGAGACAGGGAGACAGAGGAGGAGACAGGGGGACAGGGGGGAGGCCGGGAGACGAGAGGAGAGGACAGGGCAGA
>NW_025730253.1:0-429 GCF_021292245.1 Micropterus dolomieu
AGAGAGGATGCAGGTTTAAGTCAGTCGCCCCCTGCTGGCCGCCAGAGAGGATGCAGGTTTAAGTCAGTCGCCCCCTGCTGGCCGCCAGAGAGGATGCAGGTTTAAGTCAGTCGCCCCCTGCTGGCCGCCAGAGAGGATGCAGGTTTAAGTCAGTCGCCCCCTGCTGGCCGCCAGAGAGGACGCAGGTTTAAGTCAGTCGCCCCCTGCTGGCCGCCAGAGAGGACGCAGGTTTAAGTCAGTCGCCCCCTGCTGGCCGCCAGAGAGGACGCAGGTTTAAGTCAGTCGCCCCCTGCTGGCCGCTAGAGAGGACGCAGGTTTAAGTCAGTCGCCCCCTGCTGGCCGCCAGAGAGGATGCAGGTTTAAGTCAGTCGCCCCCTGCTGGCCGCCAGAGAGGATGCAGGTTTAAGTCAGTCGCCCCCTGCTGGCCGC
>NW_025730254.1:0-1325 GCF_021292245.1 Micropterus dolomieu
CTGCAAGCAGCGTTGGGCGGGCCCTCGCACTTGTAGCGCGTCCGCGCGTGAGCCGGCCGAGTTGCACATTCTGGAGCTCTGCCGGTGCGGCTGTGAATTTCCTACGCGGTTCCGACGCCGCATGAAGGTGCTATATGTCACTTCCTGTGTCCCCTATGTGGAGCTACATAGCACTTGCCGCTATGAATATAAATCGGTATTGACGTGTAGATGTCTGCGGGGTGGGAGAGTTATCAAGCACGTAAAGTTTGTTTCAGATGTGAACATGTACACTGAACAATAATGTACCCAAACAATAAAATAAATTCCTTTTATATTTCCCTGCCTTGTTGTTTATGTGTACATACAGAGGAAGAATGTGAGAAAGTGTGTGAATGTGAGGGGCGGCTGTGGCTCAGGAGGTAGAGCGGGTTGGCTGTTAATCGGAAGGTCGGCGGTTCGATCCCTGGCTCCCTGGTTGCGTGTCGAAGTGTCCTTGGGCAAGATACTGAACCCCGATTTGCCCCTGGCGGCTATTCCGCCAGTGTATGAATGAGTGTGAATGTTAGTTTCTGTTTGAGCACTTAGGCTCAGTGTATGAATGTGTGTGACTGGTGAATGCAGATGTAGTGTAAAAGCGCTTTGAGTGGTCGAAAAGACTAGAAAGGCGCTATACAAGTACGGAGCATTTAACAGCACACATTTCATCGTTACTGTGTGTTAGAGCATGTGAGAACAGTGGATACTTTTAATACTTATTCATATTGTATAATGAATGAAAATAAATAGTTTGACATTTAAGATTAGCTGGTTTGATCCACCTTCATACACATGTGACATTACTGTACAACTTGAGAAAGCTTTATTAGCTGCTGCAGTGCAGGATGAACTCAGAACAGACCCATTTCTCACCTTATTATTCTAAATCATGCAACGAAGAAGAAGAAATGCATAATAAATCCTGGGACAAAATCTGTCCACAGCATGTAGTCTGATGAACAAGACTTGTGTTATAGCTGACTTGGGCAGTGAAATGTTTAATTTTTTTAATTCATGTGGTCATAGTTGTCCACAACTCAAGTCAGAATATAAGAAGAAATGTTTTATACCACCTCAAGAAGGCTTCCTATCATTAAGTTAGGAAGGTATTTCACATGTACAACTGCAGTACTTAATTCTAAGTAAAGTAATTTCCCTTACATTACAGTGTTACGCATGTAACAGGTTTTATACTTCCTGTGAGTATAATCCAATCAATCTTATTTTCATACTGTATATCCGTTGTGTAATTTGATAAATTGTGTTGTATGTCGTGCTCGCATCTCAGAGAAGACTCTGACTGCAAC
>NW_025730255.1:0-524 GCF_021292245.1 Micropterus dolomieu
ACACGTCTCAGACGGGGTCAAGTAAACTGCACCTGAACACGTCTCAGACGGGGTCAAGTAAACTGCACCTGAACACGTCTCAGACTGGGTCAAGTAAAGTACACCAGACTGGGTCAAGTAAACTGCACCTGAACACGTCTCAGACTGGGTCAAGTAAACTGCACCAGACTGGGTCAAGTAAACTGCACCTGAACACGTCTCAGACTGGGTCAAGTAAAGTACACCAGACTGGGTCAAGTAAACTGCACCTGAACACGTCTCAGACTGGGTCAAGTAAACTGCACCAGACTGGGTCAAGTAAACTGCACCTGAACACGTCTCAGACTGGGTCAAGTAAAGTACACCAGACTGGGTCAAGTAAACTGCACCTGAACACGTCTCAGACTGGGTCAAGTAAACTGCACCAGACTGGGTCAAGTAAACTGCACCTGAACACGTCTCAGACTGGGTCAAGTAAACTGCACCTGAACACGTCTCAGACTGGGTCAAGTAAACTGCACCTGAACACGTCTCAAGTAAACTAC
>NW_025730256.1:0-1088 GCF_021292245.1 Micropterus dolomieu
CTTTTCGCTTTGCCTTTGAAAAACGGCAGAGGGCGCTTCGGTGAAAGGAGATCTTTTGAACGTCTCTTTAGGAAACAGCAGGGGGCGCTGCTGCTGCTGCTGCTGCTGCTTCTTTTTCTCCCTATCCTGTACACAGTGCTTTGTAAATGTTACATCGTGTTTTGAAGGCCCGTCTTGGGTGTGCAAAGGCAGCTTACGGCCATTCCGGCCTGGGACTGCCCGATCTCGCCTGATCTCGGAAGCCAGGCTTGGCAGGGCCTGCTTAGGACTTGGACGGGTGACCGCCTGGGAATACCCGGTGCTTTAAGCCTTTTTCGCTTCGCCTTCGAAAAACGGCAGAGGGCGCTTCGGTGAAAGGAGATCTTTTGAACGTCTCTTTAGGAAACAGCAGGGGGCGCTGCTGCTGCTTCTTTTTCTCCCTATCCTGTACTCAGTGCTGTGTAAATGTTACATCGTGTTTTGAAGGCCCTTCTGGGGTGTGCAAAGGCAGATTACAGACATTCCGGCTTGGGACTGCCCGATCTCGCCTGATCTCGGAAGCCAGGCTTGGCAGGGCCTGCTTAGGACTTGGACGGGAGAGCGCCTGATCCTGGCTAGGGACTTCCAGGCGGACTGGATCCTTTTCCTGAATGTCCACCCAGGAATGAGCGTCTGTTTGTGAGTGAGGACCTCCGGCTGAAGGTGGCCTTGTCGCTGTACCCATACCCGGGAACGGGTGCCTATTCCTGTCTGTGGACTGCCAGCGTGAACGGTGTCCCGGTTCCTGGATGTTTACCCAGGAATCAGTGCCTGTGGATTCCAAGTGACTCTGGAGCACCTTGGACATTATGGGCAGAATACAGTTTTTGTCAATTAGCCGTAGAACATCTTTTGAAGGGCCGTTTGGGGGCGCCTCAGTGGCTTACGGCCACACCGCTCTGGGAGCGCCCGATCTCGTCCGATCTCCGGAAGCTAAGCAGAGCAGGGCCTGGTTAGTACTTGGAAGGGTGACCGCCTGGGAATACCCGGTGCTGTAAGCCCTTTTCGCTTCGCCTTTGAAAAACGGCAGAGGGCGCTTCGGTGAAAGGAGATCTTTTGAACGTCTCTTT
>NW_025730257.1:0-497 GCF_021292245.1 Micropterus dolomieu
TGTTCACTGACTCTCTGTATCTCCATCCTGTCACTGACTCTCTGTATCTTCATCCTGCGATGTGTTCACTGACTCTGTATCTCCATCCTGTCACTGACTCTCTGTATCTTCATCCTGCGATGTGCTCACTGACTCTGTATCTTCATCCTGTCACTGACTCTCTGTATCTCCATCCTGTCACTGACTCTCTGTATCTCCATCCTGTCACTGACTCTCTGTATCTTCATCCTGTCACTGACTCTCTTTATCTTCATCCTGCGATGTGTTCACTGACTCTGTATCTTCATCCTGTCACTGACTCTGTATCTCCATCCTGTCACTGACTCTCTGTATCTCCATCCTGTCACTGACTCTCTGTATCTTCATCCTGTCACTGACTCTCTTTATCTTCATCCTGCGATGTGTTCACTGACCTCTGTATCTTCATCCTGCGATGTGTTCACTGACTCTCTGTATCTCCATCCTGTCACTGACTCTGTATCTCCATCCTGCGATGC
>NW_025730258.1:0-387 GCF_021292245.1 Micropterus dolomieu
GTGTTTCAGTCTCCACCACCACCACCACCTCACTGTGTTTCAGTCTCCACCACCACCTCCACCACCTCACTGTGTTTCAGTCTCCACCACCTCACCTCACTGTGTTTCAGTCTCCACCACCTCAACTCGCTGTGTTTCAGTCTCCACCACCACTACCTCCACCACCTCACTGTGTTTCAGTCTCCACCACCACCACCTCACTGTGTTTCAGTCTCCACCACCACCACCACCTCCACCACCTCACTGTGTTTCAGTCTCCACCACCACCACCTCACTGTGTTTCAGTCTCCACCACCACCACCACACTGTGTTTCAGTCTCCACCACCACCACCTCCACCACCTCACTGTGTTTCAGTCTCCACCACCACCACCACCTCAACTCACTG
>NW_025730259.1:0-627 GCF_021292245.1 Micropterus dolomieu
ATCCCTAGGAGGAGTTCGTTAAAGTACGAAGTGTGTAAATCATCCAAAAATGGCCGTAAAATTCAAAATGGCCGACTTCCTGTTGACTTTAGGCTATGGGTTCTTGAGGCTTTTTTGTGCGTCTTGATACGATACATGTCCCCAGAAAATTTCGTACATGTAGGTTGAACGTGAACGAGGGGCTAATCTTTTCCAATTTTCTAGGTTGCGCTAGCGAGTCATTTTGCCACGCCCATGTGCGAAACTTGTAGAATACGAAATTTTTCACCGGTTCTGACATGTTTGCAAATTTTGGTGAGTTTTCGAGTATGTTTAGGCCATGTCATTTGGGCCTACTTTGCAGAAAAAAAAAAATATATATAATCCGAGCAAATTGAATAGGGACCTCGCACGGTCGTGCTCGGGCCCTAATAATCTGAGCAAATTGAATAGGGACCTCGCACGGTCGTGCTCGGGCCCTAATAATCTGAGCAAATTGAATAGGGACCTCGCACGGTCGTGCTCGGGCCCTAATAATCTGAGCAAATTGAATAGGGACCTCGCACGGTCGTGCTCGGGCCCTAATAATCTGAGCAAATTCAATAGGGACCTCGCACGGTCGTGCTCGGGCCCTAATAATCTGAGCAA
>NW_025730260.1:0-302 GCF_021292245.1 Micropterus dolomieu
GTAGTACAGTCAGTGGTACCGTCAGTGGTACCGTCAGTGGTACCGTCAGTGGTACAGTCAGTGGTACCGTCAGTGGTACAGTCAGTGGTACCGTCAGTGGTACAGTCAGTGGTACCGTCAGTGGTACAGTCAGTGGTACCGTCAGTAGTACAGTCAGTGGTACCAGCAGTAGTACAGTCAGTGGTACAGTCAGTGGTACCGTCAATGGTACAGTCAGTAGTACCGTCAATGGTACAGTCAGTAGTACCGTCAATGGTACAGTCAGTGGTACCGTCAGTGGTACCGTCAGTGGTACAGTCAGT
>NW_025730261.1:0-337 GCF_021292245.1 Micropterus dolomieu
GTCCACAATCTGGTACCACAGTCTGGTACCACAGTAACAGTCTGTGGGTCCACAATCTGGTACCACAGTCTGGTACCACAGTCTGGTACCACAGTAACAGTCTGTGTGTCCACGGTCTGTGGGTCCACAATCTGGTACCACAGTCTGGTACCACAGTAACAGTCTGTGTGTCCACAGTCTGTGGGTCCACAATCTGGTACCACAGTCTGGTACCACAGTAACAGTCTGTGTGTCCACGGTCTGGTACCACAGTCTGGTACCACAGTAACAGTCTGTGTGTCCACAGTCTGTGGGTCCACAATCTGGTACCACAGTCTGGTACCACAGTAACAGTCTG
>NW_025730262.1:0-607 GCF_021292245.1 Micropterus dolomieu
GGACAGGTGAGGGGAGAGACAGACAACTGAGGGGAGAGACAGACAACTGAGGGGAGAGACAGACAGGTGAGGGGAGAGATAGACAGGTGAGGGGAGAGACAGACAACTGAGGGGAGAGACAACTGAGGGGAGAGACAGACAGGTGAGGGGAGAGATGGACAGGTGAGGAGAGAGATAGACAGGTGAGGGTAGAGACAACTGAGGGGAGAGATAGACAGGTGAGGGGAGAGATGGACAGGTGAGGGGAGAGATAGACAGGTGAGGGGAGAGACAACTGAGGGGAGAGATAGACAGGTGAGGGGAGAGACAGACAGGTGAGGAGAGAGACAGACAGGTGAGGGGAGAGATAGACAGGTGAGGGGAGAGATGGACAGGTGAGGGGAGAGACAACTGAGGGGAGAGATAGACAGGTGAGGGGAGAGATGGACAGGTGAGGAGAGAGACAACTGAGGGGAGAGATAGACAGCTGAGGGGAGAGATGGACAGGTGAGGGGAGAGACAACTGAGGGGAGAGACAACTGAGGGGAGAGAGAGACAGCTGAGGGGAGAGATGGACAGGTGAGGGGAGAGACAACTGAGGGGAGAGAGAGACAACTGAGGGGAGAGA
>NW_025730263.1:0-597 GCF_021292245.1 Micropterus dolomieu
GCCCGCCTCTCTGTGTCCCATATCCACCCCGCCCCTCTGTGTCCCACTATAACCAGCCCGCCTCTGTGTGTCCCACTATAACCAGTCCGCTTGTGTGTCCCACTATAACCAGCCCGCCTCTGTGTCCCACTATAACCAGTCCGCCTGTGTGTCCCACTATAACCAGCCCGCCTGTCTGTGTCCCACTATAACCAGCCCGCCTGTCTGTGTCCCACTATAACCAGCCCGCCTCTCTGTGTCCCACTATAACCAGCCCGCCTCTCTGTGTCCCACTATAACCAGTCCGCCTGTGTGTCCCACTATAACCAGTCCGCCTGTGTGTCCCACTATAACCAGCCCGCCTGTGTGTCCCACTATAACCAGCCCGCCTGTGTGTCCCACTATAACCAGTCCGCCTGTGTGTCCCACTATAACCAGTCCGCCTTTGTGTCCCACTATAACCAGCCCGCCTTTGTGTCCCACTATAACCAGCCCGCCTGTGTGTCCCACTATAACCAGCCCGCCTGTGTGTCCCACTATAACCAGCCCGCCTCTCTGTGTCCCACTATAACCAGTCCGCCTGTGTGTCCCACTATAACCAGTCCGCCTGTGTGTCCC
>NW_025730264.1:0-748 GCF_021292245.1 Micropterus dolomieu
AGGAGGAGGTGATGAAGAACGCAAGAAAAGGAAGTGGACGAGTAAAGGAGGCTGAGGAGGAGGTGAAGAAGAAGAACGCGACAAAAGGAAGTGGACGAGTAAAGGAGGCAGAGGAGGAGGTGAAGAAGAAGGCCACAAAAGGAAGTGGACGAGTAAAGGAGGCAGAGGAGGAGGTGAAGAAGAAGAACGCGAGAAAAGGAAGTGGACGAGTAAAGGAGGCAGAGGAGGAGGTGAAGAAGAAGGCGACAAAAGGAAGTGGATGAGTAAAGGAGGCAGAGGAGGAGGTGAAGAAGAACGCGACAAAAGGAAGTGGATGAGTAAAGGAGGCAGAGGAGGAGGTGAAGAAGAAGGCCACAAACAGAAGTGAAAAAGGAATGGAAGCAGAGGAGGAGGTGAAGAAGAAGAAGGCGAGAAAAGGAAGTGGATGAGTAAAGGAGGCAGAGGAGGAGGTGAGAAGAAGAAGAACGCGACAAAAGGAAGGGGACGAGTAAAGGAGGCAGAGGAGGAGGAGAAGAAGAAGACGCGACAAAAGGAAGTGGACGAGTAAAGGAGGCAGAGGAGGAGGTGATCAAGAACGCAAGAAAAGGAAGTGGACGAGTAAAGAGGCAGAGGAGGAGGTGAAGAAGAAGGCGACAAAAGGAAGTGGATGAGTAAAGGAGGCAGAGGAGGAGGTGAAGAAGAATGCGACAAAAGGAAGTGGATGAGTAAAGGAGGCAGAGGAGGAGGTGAAGAAGAAGAACGCGACAAA
>NW_025730265.1:0-554 GCF_021292245.1 Micropterus dolomieu
ACGTTACAGACTGACCTTTCCCCCGTGTCACGTTACAGACTGACCTTTCCCCCGTGTCACGTTACAGACTGACCTCTCCCCAGTGTCACGTTACAGACTGACCTTTCCC
The DNA here is from genome assembly GCF_021292245.1 of Micropterus dolomieu. Lineage (NCBI taxonomy): Eukaryota > Metazoa > Chordata > Actinopteri > Centrarchiformes > Centrarchidae > Micropterus > Micropterus dolomieu. The sequence goes on from NW_025730265.1 coordinate 110, forward strand.
CAGTGTCACGTTACAGACGGACCTCTCCCCCAGTGTCACGTTACAGACTGACCTTTCCCCCGTGTCACGTTACAGACTGACCTCTCCCCCCGTGTCACGTTACAGACTGACCTTTCCCCCGTGTCACGTTACAGACTGACCTCTCCCCAGTGTCACGTTACAGACTGACCTTTCCCCAGTGTCACGTTACAGACGGACCTCTCCCCAGTGTCACGTTACAGACTGACCTTTCCCCCGTGTCACGTTACAGACTGACCTCTCCCCCAGTGTCACGTTACAGACTGACCTTTCCCCCGTGTCACGTTACAGACTGACCTCTCCCCCAGTGTCACGTTACAGACTGACCTTTCCCCCGTGTCACGTTACAGACTGACCTTTCCCCAGTGTCACGTTACAGACTGACCTTTCCCCCGTGTCACGTTACAGACTGACCTGTCCCCCCGTC
>NW_025730266.1:0-570 GCF_021292245.1 Micropterus dolomieu
TGTACCTGTAGCTGTGGCGGTACGGGCAGTGGGCGGAGTCTGTACAGGAAGTGACATTGTGTGTTTGTACACCTGTAGCTGTGGCGGTACGGGCAGTGCGCGGGGCCTGCAGAGGAAGTGACATCGTGTGTTTGTGTACCTGTAGCTGTGGCGGTACGGGCAGTGGGCGGAGTCTGTACAGGAAGTGACATTGTGTGTTTGTACACCTGTAGCTGTGGCGGTACGGGCAGTGGGCTGGGCCTGCAGAGGAAGTGACCTCGTGTGTTTGTACACCTGTAGCTGTGGCGGTACGGGCAGTGGGCGGAGTCTGTACAGGAAGTGACCTCGTGTGTTTGTACACCTGTAGCTGTGGCGGTACGGGCAGTGGGCGGAGTCTGTACAGGAAGTGACCTCGTGTGTTTGTGTACCTGTAGCTGTGGCGGTACGGGCAGTGGGCGGGGCCTGCAGAGGAAGTGACATCATGTGTTTGTGTACCTGTAGCTGTGGCGGTACGGGCAGTGGGCGGGGCCTGCAGAGGAAGTGACCTCGTGTGTTTGTGTACCTGTAGCTGTGGCGGTACGGGCAGTGGGC
>NW_025730267.1:0-443 GCF_021292245.1 Micropterus dolomieu
CACCACGGCTGCATCCACAACAACAACAACTGAACCCACAACCACCACGGCTACACCCACAACAACAACAACTGAACCCACAACCACCACGGATGCACTCACAACAACAACCACCACGGCTGCACCCACAACAACAACAACTGAAACCACAACCACCACGGCTGCACCCACAACAACAACAACTGAATCCACAACCACCACGGCTGCACCCACAACAACAACAACTGAACCCACAACCACCACGGCTGCACCCACAACAACAACAACTGAACCCGCAACCACCACGGATGCACCCACAAGAACAACCACCACGGCTGCACCCACAACAACAACAACTGAAGCCACAACCACCACGGCTGCACCCACAACAACAACAACTGAATCCACAACCACCACGGCTGCACCAACAACAACAACAACTGAACCCACAACCACCACGGCTG
>NW_025730268.1:0-412 GCF_021292245.1 Micropterus dolomieu
GCCAAGCCTGGCTTCCGAGATCAGGCGAGATCAGGCAGTCCCAGGCCGGAATGGCCGTAAGCTGCCTTTGCACACCCAAGACGGGCCTTCAAAACACGCTGTAACATTTACACAGCACTGTGTACAGGATAGGGAGAAAAAGAAGCAGCAGCAGCAGCAGCAGCAGCAGCGCCCCCTGCTGTTTCCTAAAGAGACGTTCAAAAATTCTCCTTGCACCGAAGCGCCCTCTGCCGTTTTTCGAAGGCGAAGCGAAAAAGGCTTACAGCACCAGGTATTCCCAGGCGGTCACCCGTCCAAGTACTAACCAGGCCCTGCTCTGCTTAGCTTCCGAGATCGGACGAGATCGGGCGCTCCCAGAGCGGTGTGGCCGTAAGCCACTCAGGCGCCCCCAAACGGCCCTTCAAAAGATGTT
>NW_025730269.1:0-373 GCF_021292245.1 Micropterus dolomieu
TCACCTTCTGAAGACATTTTTCACCTGCCGAGGACACGCTTCACCTGCCGAGGACACGCTTCACCTTCTGAAGACACGCTTCACCTTCTGAAGACACGCTTCACCTTCTGAAGACACGCTTCACCTTCTGAAGACATTTTTCACCTGCCGAGGACACGCTTGACCTGCCGATGACACGCTTCACCTTCTGAAGACGCGCTTCACCTGCAGAGGACACGCTTCACCTTCTGAAGATATTTTTCACCTGCCGAGGACACGCTTCACCTGCCGAGGACACGCTTCACCTTCTGAAGACATTTTTCACCTGCCGAGGACACGCTTCACCTGCCGAGGACACGCTTCACCTTCTGAAGACACGCTTCACCTTCTGAAG
>NW_025730270.1:0-308 GCF_021292245.1 Micropterus dolomieu
CCACATTCTGAAATGGCTTATTTTGTCCCCCCACCACATTCTGAAAAGGCTTATTTTGTCCCCCCACCACATTCTGAAATGGCTTATTTTGTCCCCCCACCACATTCTGAAAAGGCTTATTTTGTCCCCCCACCACATTCTGAAATGGCTTATTTTGTCCCCCCACCACATTCTGAAATGGCTTATTTTGTCCCCCCACCACATTCTGAAAAGGCTTATTTTGTCCCCCCATCACATTCTGAAATGGCTTATTTTGTCCCCCACCACATTCTGAAATGGCTTATTTTGTCCCCCCACCACATTCTGAA
>NW_025730271.1:0-391 GCF_021292245.1 Micropterus dolomieu
GGTGGTGGTGGTGGAGACTGAAACACAGTGAGGTGGTGGAGGTGGTGGTGGTGGAGACTGAAACACAGCGAGTTGAGGTGGTGGAGACTGAAACACAGTGAGGTGAGGTGGTGGAGACTGAAACACAGTGAGGTGGTGGAGGTGGTGGTGGAGACTGAAACACAGTGAGGTGGTGGTGGTGTTGGAGACTGAAACACAGTGAGATGGTGGTGGTGGAGGTGGTGGTGGAGACTGAAACACAGTGAGGTGGTGGAGGTGGTGGTGGAGACTGAAACACAGTGAGGTGGTGGAGGTGGTGGTGGTGGTGGAGACTGAAACACAGTGAGGTGGTGGTGGTAGTGGAGACTGAAACACAGTGAGGTGAGGTGGTGGAGACTGAAACACAGTGAGG
>NW_025730272.1:0-10445 GCF_021292245.1 Micropterus dolomieu
AGAAAAAAAAAAGAAAAAGTGTGAAATAAATAAGAAGTGAAAAACAATAACAATAATTAAAAATAAGACTAGAAATTTAAAAAATAAAAACTAATAGCGCAATAACATCTCTAAGCAAATGTAATGGGTAACCATATTTTGAAATTTTGAGCTTATAAGTTATAACAATTCATACTGGGGGGGACATGAATGCCTGTACAAAATGTGTAATCGATGTTGACTTATTGCACTGAATATGTAAAAAATGTGACCTGCTGGTATTGCTAGAGGGAAATACAGGGGATCATCAATGTCATGGCAATCCAACCAAAAGTTATTTCAACCTGGACCAAAGGGCAGACAGACCAACATCGCCATCCACAGAGGCACACTGCAAGCAAGGCAAAAAAAAGAAAAAGGAAACAGACTACAAATTAGACCGCACCCCACAAATTATTAGTTCAGTTTGTTTTATATATTAAAACATCTCTTATGACACAACAATAAAAAACAAAGATAAAAGTGAACGTGAATTGAGCTACAGTTTGTCCTCTTTCAGCAACCATATTGAAAAACAGTCTTTTCTGGAAGCTCCGTGTGTGGAGTGCTGCAAAGCCTGGCTCCTTCGCAAACACACACTCACACAGACCCATTCAGCACGCAACTCAACGCCTACTCACTCACATGCAGTGTGGGCCAGCATTGTGTTTATTGCTCCGTGCTTTCATTGCACCAAGGGCATTAGCATTGTGAAAAGCTGGATTGGGGCACAGTGAGCTTGTGTGTGTATGCTGGTCAGTTGGTGTGTTGGTGCATCAGTGTATATACCTATATGTGCCGAAGGGCATGTGCTTATGTTTGTAAATAGAACAATATTACATCTCAGTGGATGTCTTTTTTTCCCCCTCTGAAGCGTCCACCGCTATGTGCTTTCCGTCAGGAGTATGAGCGTGTTTGTGTGTATGTGTCCGTGTAATAAAAGCAGTGTGATGTCACAGACTTTTGCTACAAAGGCTCCCAGCCCAAGGTCTACTAGAGTACAAGCAGCCTTTGTAAAGACCATGTGTGGAGTGCTCTGTGCTGCATTACAATGGATCTGAGAGAGAGAGAGAGACATAGAAAGCAAGGAAGAGAGAGAGAGAGGCTCTAACAACTTGTATCGATTTAGCAGGAAAGGGTTTCACCTAATGCCCCATCCGCTGTTACTGCTACCAACAGGAAACCTAGAAGATATCTATCTTTTCTGTCTTTTGGAAAATTGTTTTCTCCACACAATCTGACATGCCTTCCACGGTTGTGTTACCCCATTGTTTTTGTAATGTTGAGGTTACATATGTTTGATTGATGATTCTGTATAATCTGGCTCTTATCATTATCATATCATCATATCTCATCAACATATGTGTGTCTTTGTGCGGGAGAATATATCTCAGCAATGAACCTTTGTTTCTGTGTATGAATATGTATGTGCCTGCTTTGTTTTGTTTCAACCACGCCACAATAGAGGAAACATCAAGCTAACGTAGTGCAGAAAACCACACAGCCTGCAATGATATAACCTCCCCTGGATGGTCTGCTCCAGGGGACTGGTCATCACTTATGGATAGGGAGAAGCTATAAAAAGCCCATATGTCAGACTCACGGCAACCCTGTGAATGCAAATAGTGCTGCAGGGATTGATGCCAGGGATTCACAGGGGTGAGTGAGTAATAAGTAATGAGAGTCAATAACGCCTGGTTGGTGGAAGTGTGCTGGGGAGGTGGGGTAAAGTTACCACCTTTACCCCACCTCCCCAGCACACAAGAATATCTACCCCGGGTTGAAGGCCATGGTGTGTGTGTGAGTGTGCATGTTTAGAGGTGAATGTGTGACATGTGAGAGGCAGATGACGGTGGGTGGGCAGGTGGACTAATCTACTGCAGGTTGTGTATGTGTGTTGTTGATGTCATTGTGTGTGTGTGTATGTATATGTGTTTTTCTATGCATATATACTCAAAAAAGTAAACATAAGTAGGCATTACAAAAGCTTTTGACTGAACATCAAAATATCAAGTGTACTTTCGCCACCAAGCTGCAAGTAAACAACAAAGCTGCTGCAGCTTCTGTTCTGTCACATGGCAATATCCTGAGCAGAAGAGCCTTCGAGGGGGACAATCGTAGACTCTGCATGTTTGTGCATATGCGTGTGTTTGCGCATGTTTGTGTGTGCATGCGCGTGTTTGTTGGACACAGTGAGGAGTGGAAGCCTTGGCAGATGACAGCACACGCCATCTGCTGCTACGCACCTTGTAAGTGTTACACACAAATCACAAACACACCTAAGACAAAATATATAGTTAAGTATGAACACCTGTGACAACATATTGTTACTCCCCTTTGCTTCTCACTCTTTTGTTCTTACTTCTTACTGCCTCCCCTCTAACCCAGCAAACAAAAACCCATGTGATTGAATGCCATCGCGTTTGCACGTCAACTGTAGCCAGAGGTGGAAACTAATGGCTGTTCAGGAAGACGATTTAGCCTCTGAACAGACACTAGAAAAGATATTAAAACCAGCAGATCCCAAATGGGAGAATGGCTCAGGCACCACCAAGGTCAAAATCGTATTACCTGGCAGCTCACATTATCTGACTATGAAAGTAATTCATCTTAGGTGGGAATGTAGAACCTGGATAAGAGATCATATGAGAGGTTTCACAGTGTCATGGTGACTTATATAGCACAGTATACTGTATCTATCAGGCAGACTCACGTATGCCAGGAAGCCTGGTGGTTGCTCCTGGAAGAAGCCCATTTCATCAAAATGCAGTAAATTATTGTGGATCATGTTAGTAAGAGCAGAGAACATCTAAACACTGACTGAAACGCATTACATCACTGCAGATACCTTCATGCATCCATGTTACAGTGTGCACAGTCGACAGCTTGACAGGTTAAAAGAAAAGAAATGAAAGGTCTCTTTATGTATTAATCAACAAACAGATTCACTCCACTCAAACAGGAGCTCCAGTTATCATGGCAACAGATCAGGTGCAGTAACATCCTTGCAGCAACCCTTCGATGGGATCCTCTGCCTGGCCTGCTGCGGCCTGTTCAAGCATCCCATTAATGTTCATATAGCAGATGTCCACTTTGGGAAATCATTAAGAGCTGTCAACCTCCCTCCATCCCCCAGTGGTACAGAACTACTGTTTGTATTTGTTTTACCCTTTATTCCCATATCTCTTTTTTTTCCTTTTCTATGCATTCCCCTCTACGTATTTTCAGGATTTGCTTAGTGTCTCAGTTTCTCTCTCACAAACACATACTCACACTGAGCTTGTATCGTTTCTCGCTGGTGCCAGACGCACCAAGGTCAGAGGTCAAGCGTCATGTGATTTGGACGTTCAATACATGCTGACATGCTGCCTAAGCTGCTCAGGAGGAAAGCATGACATCATGAGACCTACCACACACACACACACACACACACACACACACAAGCCTTGTTTGAGCTGCACGTGAGGATTTTGGCTGTACCCAGCTTAGAGGCATTTGCCTTGCAGCCAACACACACATATAAGTAAACATACACATTATGCATTCACACAAACACCCCCGCCTCACAAAGGCCTGTCTGTGGAAAATATCATTTATCTTACTTTTTACCTGTTGATTTTTAATCATCCTCTCTCTCTCAACAAATTCGAGAAGACAAATTATTCACCTGTGCAGTCCAGCTTTTATGTTCAAACAAGTCCTTCGCTCTCTTTCCGTGAGAAATGTTTTCGACTCATATGGTGATACGGCGGGAGAGAAAAACAGGTTTATGGCTTTCCTGCCATTCAGACACAGAGGGAGCTTTTCCATAACAAATGATAAAAGGATTGATTAATATTCATGCTCCCTCATGGCAGAGAGGCACAACTGTGGAGAAAGGAACCTGACTGCAATCCAAAAATAGTTAAGACTGCTACTTCTCCCTCTCTCATTCCCTGTCCCTGACAGGCTCAGGCATTTCCTTCCATTCCAAGGAGTGAGCTCTTATGTAATGCTTCTCTTGAAATAAGGTCAGACACCTAAGACTTATCATATGCATTAAAATGTGTGAAAGTGTGTGCTGTAATGGAGCATCTCTGTTTTCCATGTAACTCAATATTCCCTGTAAACTGTAGCTAAATGTAGAAGAAGAAAAGACATTTCTGGGATGCTGGAACCAGCTAGTCACAAATTAAAGATAATTGTTGAAAATCAGTAAGTGATTATAAATGGATTGTAAACTAATTCCACAGACTGTATCTATTCATACAATATATTCTTTGGGAGGCTATGACTTACCAAGGAAACTATCTGGCGTGCATATTTCTCACCTACCCCGGTGACCCCCGTGTGCTAAATGAGGGTCTCAGTGAGTGACTTATTATGTAAAGGCCAACATTACTCAGACGCTACAAATGCTTGGATGGCAACAAACAGAAATAGGTGCAGAATAACTACCCCTTCCCTCCCACTTCATAGTTTTGTGTTGACAAGTTTATTTTGACGTTTTTGTTGTTAAGATAATGGATCAAATCAATCAATGTATTTTGTTTTTTTGTTTAGAAAGGTTCCTAATTGAGTACATTGAAAATATGTCAGTGTCCCATTGATAAGAGCTAACTGAATTTGTTATGTACTTAAAGATGATTCAGTGTTTCTTTCCAATCTCCATTCCCATTTTTGCTACAGCAGCAGACTGCTTTTAATGATCCATATAGCAAATCTTAATATAAAAATTGTGGGTTGACGATAATGTAAACACAGTTTTGAAAAGATTATTATGAAGGCCACATCTTCACATGGAGTCCCAAACAGAACATGCATTTTTTTCAGTCTTGTTTTTTTGGGGGGGATACATTTTATCGCCACATATTAATTCATTAATGAATGAATTAATGAATGAATTCATATATTTACTTGTTTATTTTCTTTGGCTGCATTCACTTTCATTTAAAAACATTGCTTTAAAACTATAGCATACTATCAGCAGCATGCTAAAAAGGGTAGTATACGATATTACATAAGCTCACTTGACTGAACACTTTCCAGGATGGATCCATTGACAGAAATGCAATAAAATATTAATACCTATGTTTTCAGTGCTGTATTAAGACCTTACATAAAGAACCGTTATGTTTTTATTACCTTAGAATGAAACATTTCCATCTACAGTACATACACCGCGGGTCCCCTTACATGGACGCCGCCATGTGGAGCCGGCATGTTTCTACAGTGGCCCAAATGGACAAACTGCTCTTTAGAGAGCGTTCCATCACTATGTTGAATACATACGAAAAATAAGAAGAAGAAAAAGTAACATTTGTAGTATTAGTAGTAGTCAACTGGTTTATTAGAAGGAAGAAAAGAAGAGAAATTTGGACAAATGAAGGACAACACGTATTATTTAGCACAAGAGCCGACAGAGCGTGTCAGCTGTAGCTTCTCCTGGGCGCTTGGAAAGGGAGGTGTAGCGGTGCGTTCGTGTGTTGTCGGAATAATCAGAATCTTTTTTTCCTCCTTAAATCTTTATTGCAAACAGAGAAATTAAGTGTGCATGGGACATAAAGGAGTATACAAAACTTTGATTCGTGCAAAATTATGTATACACATATTTTGCAAACATGTAGTTTGTAATATTGTTATTATGGTTAGTTTGCTGTCCATGTAGAGTGAACTAGCTGTCTGCGTATTGTGCATACGCTCTGATAATGCTAATCCAACATCTTTGTAGTAGCTTCCATGTTGATTCCACATTCTGACTTAAGAGCAGATGAACACACACTGAAGTTGGAAGAGCAACTTCACAACCCTCACCACTAAAACTTACACACTGAGCCTTTAAAGCTGCGATAAGAAAAATATATATATTTTTAATTATTAAATGAAAAGTATGAAATGGCTATGTCAAATCAATGTGACAATATAAACAGGTCGCTTGTAGTGATTTATTACATGAATATGCATCTTTATTGTGAATTTTAGATCATTGTTTATCTGTCTGGCGCAAAGCTCACAGAGTCGTTTTAGGCCGCAGCAGACAGGTCTTTTTTAGTGAAATAGCTCTAAAAACCCGATAAACACTAACGGCTCAACAAAAAGTAGACAGACACAGTTTGCGACTAGATGGTGAATTTAATAAAGGAAATCAATAAGGCATAATTTACCTGCGTTCCTCTCCACCCTATTCAAAAAACAAACGGCCCTTAAGTTTGACACATTCTGTATCTTCAAAATGGTTCTGTCTGTGCTTGTCTCTACAAAGAGCAACATGAAACAGACCTCAGAGCAACAACTCAGACATCAAATAAACTGTCCAAACCAGCTTTCTCCGTCTTGAACTCACTGTCATAGACTGTAGTCTTGCACTCCCTCCAGTGCCCGCAGAGGTTTATAGCATTTCAGCAGAGACTTGCATCTGTTGGCCCCTCAGGTGCCTCAGCAACGGGTCATTGAAGTCATTGTGGCCGAAAGTGGAAAGAGTGACTGTGCAGCCATGTGGTCTGTATCAATGAGGAAAGGCCTGGTATGTTTTTTACATGAACAAAAACAGACTGGCTTCATGTTTGAATTTCTCTAGTGCACATGAGTTCAGGAAATGAATGAATAATATTTGTATTGTATGTGTATTTGGGTGACTGTAAATGGATATTAGTGCACGGTCTGGGTCCATCACACAGTATGTGAGGTGTAGTAATGTGTATTGTAACTATACAATACACATTATAATGCTATTGCTAAATGCTATACAAGAAACCTCATGATTTGTATGGATGTAACCATATATGTCATATGCCATCTAGTGTTGGGACTAACATGACAGTGATTTTTGTATTGTTTAATTATTAACTGGCAGTAATGTCAATTTCAGTCAATTACAATTTTAAAAAGTTATTTCAGGTCTTTGCTGCTACTTCGTATTAAAAAAGGTTTGCATATTTGCAATTTGGAATCTAGTAACATATCAATAATTATGCAATAATGTTGCATTTTTTGCTCTCATTATTACACGAGTTAAGGCTAGAGTGCAGGACTTTTACACATAAATTAACATCTGTTACATTCAAGCCCCTACTTAAGGAGTTCACACCATGCTGAATAAGCCTATCACTGCCAGGTAAATCTATCTGTGTTGGTCAGAGCAGGGAGTTATTAAATCTTTAAAAAAGTGCTGGACTGTGCTGCCATTTTGTTGCTGTGGCCACAGTCAGAACTGCAGGTCATATGATGCCCAGTGACCCACAACAACTTTTTGCCATACGAATCAATTAACGAAAAATGTAATAATTTGCATGTTAACTATTAATAATTTAAATAGTTATTACCTAATTTTACAAATTATTTAACAGTAAATGTTACATTACTCATTACTTTATTTTTTTTGCCCAGCTTTGTCAAAGGTGCCTTTTAACAACTTCAGAACCACATACATCAATACCCACATGTTAATAGTCCTAGCTAGCTAAGAAGACACAACACGGGAGGCACATTTCTCCTCTTTTAGTGGCAGCTAACCTCCTCCCTACACCTCCAGTCCAACTTAGCACATAGCAGTGTGTCAACTGACCTCAGAAACCAAATTGATGCCAAATGAGTAAATGTAAATGTCAACACTCCATCAAACTCCCGGTAAGAAGATCAAAAACTTGACCTCCAAACTGTTGAAAAAACAGAGCATTACTGGGATTATAAACTGTAATTACTTAATTTCAAATGGTACTACTTACACTACTCCTGGCTGAAAAAGTCAGACATTACTGTAACGTGTTACCAACAAATGTTTTACTGCCCAACACAGACTAAAAAAAACACATAATGTGAGTGTGTGTGTGTGCTAGCATACCTCACAATGAATGAAACGGTCATTATGAGCTCATTTGCAAACAACTTTAACAATTTCACGTTCGATGTGAAGGTCATCTCTCGGTCTCTCATTCTCTGTCCTTTGTGTGATAACATCATTCCTTTCATTGTCAAAGTGATAGTATCACTAATAGTTCATGTGCCCTTCCCTTCATCTCCCAGAGGATTCAGATCAGTCACACCTGCAGTAGACTGAAATTTCCTCCAGCCTCTCCTGAATGCAGCTGATCTCTGCTGGGTCACACTAGGACAACAGTCCTCATCCCGTAACAGAAGCAATGTGAACTCCCTGAGTAACACTCTGTGATGTTGGTTTGAGATTAGAACATTGTGTCCCAAGCATCCCCCCCCCCGTTTGTTTTTGGCCACTCACCACCCTCTCTCTCTTCTTGCTGTGTCACTTCTGTTTGGATTTTCTGTTTTATGTGACTCTCTATCGCTCTCATTTATGAAGAGGCCTTCAGTGTCTTTGATTTTTTTGCCTTTTATGTGGTTTCTTGATACCTTTGCACAAGCAGGCCATACACACACACACAAACATACAATTTTGTATCTGCATTACCTCTGAATTTCGGTTCAAATTCAAACTAATTTGTCCATACACAGAGGAAACTTGCAAGGAAGGTGTGCGTTTGTTGCTGAATACGGTTGTGTGTGCATGTATCAGTGACTGTGTGTACGATATGAATCAAACCAGGCTTGTGGTCTGACATCTCATTAAAGAGACAGTCTGCCTTCATGCATTGCAACACATCTACATTTCACAACCTGAAAGCCTCAGGAATAGTTTGGGGGGAAGAAGTACTTTCAAAGCATACAGGTCCCTGTGTGATTATGTATAAGGATATGTGCGTCATGGTGGATGACAGCCTGTGCCTAGATCTTTAAACATGTTTTACAGTGCGCACAGACACACGTAAATGGTGATGTAGTAGATGCAAAAGTTGTTTGGAATTTGTATTTCTTATTTTTCTGGCAGTTTGGTAGTGGTTTGGTTTCTGTTTGCTTTTATTCTGTCCTGGTTTTAAGTGGTTTGAATCTGTTCATTTCTACATGTCAAGTATCTGTTACATCTTTGTGTTTGGTTACATGTCGTGGCATGTACAATTACATGTTTAACTTTCAAGTGGTGTTTAGTGTACGAGCCCTTCTATATTTGATAATTAGAGGGCACAGGTTTGTTCAGTGCATCATGCGGGGCTGTAATCTAATGGAGAAAATTACTATTCCTCTTCAATAACACGGTTATTATACATGCTAACGAGGGCGCATGGAGAATCCTGTAAGTGAATCTCCTGCATGGTTGTAATGTAGCTGCCACCTGATTACTTGTGTCTCCTTATCATCACAAGGGGGGAAAAAACATGTTTGAAACAGTTGGTGTAGCAGCTATCGTCTCACTCCAGTGGTAGATTGGTGCTATGGTCTCAAACAATTAAACCATATTGTCTTCAAAAAATTTAAGCTAACACTTTACAAACAGCAAAACAACATTTTGAGTAGTTGCCAGGGAATAAGTGAGGAACTAACTGCTAGTGAAGCATTATTTAATGAGTAACTACTAATGTGATTTTGTATATTAGCTAATGATTAGATCATTAGGAAACGAGTGAGGAACGAATCAGGAACGACTTGATTATTGATGAATTGTTAATAAGTACTTCCCTAATAATTTACAATGGAGGGCTATATATTGGATAATGATGAGTTACTAGAAAACGGACTGATATGTTAATGAATCATTAGGTAATGATTAGTTCATGAGTATCTGTGAATAGATCATACTGACCACTTTCTTCATTAATCATTCCTGATGAACCTCAAACGGCACAAACCTGATAATGACTCATTCATTACTAATTGCTTAAACATTAATTACTGTTTTTGTGCATTTGTGTTGTGTCTTTGAGACATGAATATATTACAAATCTTTCATTGCTGATGTCATATATCAAAGTTCAGTCTTGGTGCTAAAAATCCAATTATGTAAATAGGAATATTTAATGCAACCAGCAGAGTCCCTACATCCAGCAAGAGCCATCAGCAGTCATAAAGTAGAAAGGCTGCATTCCCCATTAGATGGATGTGAGAAGTAACAGTGTTCTAGTTTCCCATTACATTGAGCAGGTACTATTTTTAGAAAGTAGAAAGATAAGGGGGGAAAAAGAATCCCCTAGAGTCGACAGCAGCACTTTTATGTTCTTGACAATTTACACCCTCCTTATGCTACAATGACCTTTCTGCCTTCATCGTTCACTCATCCCAGCCCCTCTTATACCATCATACCCTCTGCTCCTCTATGTCCTCCCTCTGTCCTCTTTGCCTCCCTCCTGTCTCCTTACCTTTCTTGTTTGCCCTCTTGTCCATCCCCTCCTCCTATAGTGAGTTTTCTTTTTGTTTTACATCTCATCTTCCATCCTCCAACCTGTCTCGCACTTCTCTGTTGGTTGGCACACACTACCATATTGTACACTCACCTAAAGGATTATTAGGAACACCTGTTCAATTTCTCATTAATGCAATTATCTAATCAACCAATCACATGGCAGTTGCTTCAATGCATTTAGGGGTGTGGTCCTGGTCAAGAC
>NW_025730273.1:0-8781 GCF_021292245.1 Micropterus dolomieu
TGCTGTTCTCACATTCTTCCTCTGTATGTACACATAAACAACAAGGCAGGGAAATATAAAAGGAATTTATTTTATTGTTTGGGTACATTATTGTTCAGTGTACATGCTCACATCTGAAACAAACTTTACGTGCTTGATAACTCTCCCACCCCGCAGACATCTACACGCCAATACCGATTTATATTCATAGCGGCAAGTGCTATGTAGCTCCACATAGGGGACACAGGAAGTGACATATAGCACCTTCATGCGGCGTCGGAACCGCGTAGGAAATTCACAGCCGCACCGGCAGAGCTCCAGAATATGCAACTCGGCCGGTTCACGCGCGGACGCGCTACAAGTGCGAGGGCCCGCCCAACGCTGCTTGCAGCTTTAATTATTTATTATTACCCATACTATTTCATTTTCATTAGCAGGGTTATTTTTTTTTATACAACCAGGATTCTTGTATAACTTGGGCAGTGGCCAGCTGAGGTGCTACTAAACAAAGCCGAGAGAGCCGGCTCGGAAAGGACTTGGTCATAATATCCGGTTCCCTTCAAAGAGCCAAGATTCCCTTCGCTAACAGTTATTGCTACGTCATCAAACATTGACGGAAAAAGCGCGGTCACGTGCTTTAGAAAGCTCCAGATCAACATGGCTGCCTGCATGAAGATGCTCGGTGCAGCAAGACAGCTACCCAGAAATTCGGCCCTTGTTGTAAAACCAAACTGGCCCGGGTTGTTCCGCCGCCCCCCCCTGACCGACACATCAGCCGTGAGCCGGCTCCAGCCCCCACGGTTCTACACCGGCACAGGGACCCCACATAAAACATGCGCCCACCGCTCCTCTAACATTCCAGTCAGCACAGCAATGACAGCTGGCTGCAGGCTGACCGCCAGACCGCACCGGTGGATGCGGGCCGGGGCCGTTCTCCGCGGCCAACCCGGTCTCCTCACACCGACCTCGCGACCCGACACCATTCAGGACAGAATGTTCGGGAACCGGGCCAGTGGCGCAGGCTTCTCGGGGGAGGACGGCGGAGACAACGCAGGATCCGGGGGGGAAGAGTCTGGGGGAGATGGGGGAGTGCCGTACAACGGACCTCAAATGACGGCTCTCACCCCAATGATAGTTCCAGAGGTATTTCCCAATGTGCCCCTGATCGCTGTGAGCAGGAACCCAGTGTTCCCCCGCTTCATCAAGATCATAGAGGTGAGGATGATGCAACCTTACATTTCCTGTCCTGTTTCGATGGGTAACATCAGTCTCCACATTATCTACGGCACTGACTGTATAGCTGATTGGTTAAGTGTACTAACTCCATTTGATGCTTTATTTAATCAGTACATTAAACAATCCTCAAACTCCTGTGGGGTAATTTCCTTTAGAAACCCTGTACAGGGAATGGTTACAGAACATACAGGGGTAAACTGATGTTTCAACCAAAGACCAACACTCTTAGGGTACTATTATGTGTTTCCATGTGCTGAGTGTGTGTGGTGTGTTTCTGTCTTCCTGTCAGGTGAAGAACAAAGCATTGATGGAGCTGTTGAGGAGGAAGGTTCGTCTGGCTCAGCCGTATGCCGGAGTCTTCCTGAAGAGAGATGATAAGTAAGTCTGAAGACTTACTCCTGCTAGAATCACTGGTGGTCATGTTGATCCAGACCTGAGAAGGACAGCTGTACTCCTTGACTGTGTGCTTACATGCACTGATCTTACTGTCCCTGGCTTTTACTTGATTCATAAAACATGATGTAAAGCTGCTCGGTGTGCCAATAGAGACCTTTATTTTGAAACAGCTTCCAGAAATGCAATGTATTTGTTGCTGAGAGCAGTGGGGCTTTATTTGAGGTCTTCATAAAATATTGTTCTACACAACAGAGTGTTTTTTCTGCAGATCAGTTTAAAATGTCTCAGTTGGTGGTAAAACACCATCATCTGTGTCTGATGTGATCTACTTTATAGGGCAGTGTGTCAAATGTGCTGGACATGCTGTCTGCTGTCCATGTCTGTGTGTTGGTAGTAATGAGTGTTTATGTCTCATGCAGTAATGAGTCAGATGTGGTGGAGTCTCTAGATGCCATCTACTCTACAGGGACCTTTGTTCAGATTCACGAGATGCAGGACCTGGGAGACAAGCTGAGGATGATCGTCATGGGACACCGCAGGTTAGAAACAGCTGCTGGTGGGCCGAACATGGGGGAAAAGGCATAGTAGACTGTAGACTCTGCTCTCTGTGGCACACTGCTGCCTGTTTCCTTTTGTAGACCTCTGGTGTATGTATTCTGTGGTCTGTCAGGATCCGGATCACAAGACAGCTGGAGGTGGAGCCTGAGGAAGCAGCGACGTCCCCTCTGTGGTCAGAGTCTGAGGCAGAGTCCCAACCTAAACCTCCACCGAGACGCAAAGCCAAACGCAGCCGCAAGGACCAACCGGGTTCTCTGTCAGAGCAGCTGGAGGACAAGGTCTGTAACGGGGCCCTCACCTGCCACACCTGTAGCCATCTACACATGCTGTCAGTCAGTAGCTCTGAAGCATTACTCAGACACATCTAAGCAGGACATGCTGCCAATCAACACCTTCACCATTTTTTGAACCAGTTCCTCTTCAGTTGGTACTGAGTCAGCACACACTGAGTTGGCTTCAGTGAACACTGGGACACAGTGAATGATCTGAAACACAAATTGAAGAACCCAAGGCTGGAATAGCAACTAGGCAAAGTGGACAACTGCACTGGTGCCCAAGGTCCCCAGTAGCCCCGAAAGTACCAGGTTCATCGATGTTGGCTAGTTTTGGTAATTTGATTAATTGCAAATTTGTTAGAGAATTGACACTAGCAGGTTTTTTCTTGGCTGAAAAGGAGGAGGAGGTGGGACCACCCTGCTCACCCTTCACCTGGCTCAAGCAAACACCTTTTACAAGCAACATATCTTAAGAGTTCTAATAATGATATGATTGAAAAAAAGACAACCATCACATGAATTATCATGATAACATCAAATACATAAAAGAAACAACTTAAAAGCTGTGTGTTAAACAGCAGGTTTCAAATCAAACATCAGCGCTAGTTTTCATTTTTAGTTCAGGGTCCTCTTGGAGTGTGGTTGATGTGATATTTGTTGTTACTGA
The DNA here is from genome assembly GCF_021292245.1 of Micropterus dolomieu. Taxonomy (NCBI): domain Eukaryota; kingdom Metazoa; phylum Chordata; class Actinopteri; order Centrarchiformes; family Centrarchidae; genus Micropterus; species Micropterus dolomieu. Next base: position 3,112 of record NW_025730273.1, read on the forward strand.
AGCATGAGACTGAGAACATGACCACAGATATTAATGTACTGAATGCAAAATATTATTAATGCAGATCTTTTGTTTTTGAAGCGTTTAAAAATAATTGTATTTAAGTAATCCCTCTCACACCTTTACAAAACAGTATCACTTTTTATTTATTATTTTGTTTATTTTACTTGCTTTAAATCATTTGCTCTAATCTGTACACTATGGGGCAGTCATGTTCTAAGATGTCAGTATTAAACTTTTGTGTAAAGTGGGGAAAAAAGTTTTTAAGGACGTTGCCAGCAGAAACAATGTTGCACCCCCTGCTGCAGTCCAGCCAATCAGATGACTCTTTTCTTCCTCTCTGGATTTTTGCTACGTCTTTCCAGGAGCACTCTGCAGACTGCAGTGATTTATGTACTTAATGGAAACTTGGAGGCCATGAGGTACATAGAAAATGCAACGAGGGCGGTAGGTGGGCTGGAAGCATTACAACGAGCCCTACAATTGTTTGCCCTGTGGTCCCCAAATGGGTTAATCCATCTATGGCCTCTCATGTATTCTGTTATTACATCTATCATCATCATTAGTTCATCTGTGGTGGCAGTATAAGCATTTGTAGTTGTAGTTTATATTCATTTTCATGTTGATGAAAGTGATTTTAACTGTGTTGTTGGTCAGATTTCAGAAGCACACCTGAGTCCAGAGCTCCAGCCGCTGCCCTCCTCCAATATCCTGATGGTCGAAGTGGACAATGTTCAACATGAGCAGTTCACTGTCACAGAAGAGGTCAAGGTACAAAACATACATTAAAATAGGTAGCACAGTATGGTGTGGTAGCAAGTTTCATTAAGTGATTATCAGTATGGATGTGCAGTGTTTTCTGATTCTGTGGCAGATGTCATATGTAGGGGCGGCTGTGGCTCAGGAGGTAGAGCGGGTTGGCCGTTAATCGGAAGGTCGGCGGTTCATACTGAACCCCGAATTGCCCCTGGCGGCTATTCCGCCAGTGTATGAATGAGTGTGAATGTTAGTTTCCGAGCACTTGTATGAATGTGTGTGACTGGTGAATGCAGATGCAGAAGCGCTTTGAGTGGTCGAAAAGACTAGAAAGGCGCTATACAAGTATGGAGCATTTACATTTACATTTCATATCTAAAAACCAGTGTGTGTGTCCGTGTGTCCATCCTGCAGGCGCTGACAGCAGAGATAGTGAAGACCATCAGGGACATCATTGCACTCAACCCCCTCTACAGGTCAGTCCGGACCACATTCTATTAGCCTATATTTGTTTTGGTACTTACTTACATCATAAACATTCAGTTGACATTCAGTTGCCTACATACAGCTAGTCAAGCACTTTTGATATGTTTGTTAAAAAATACAACCTGCACCACTTTATTAGTGTTCTGTAGTGTTTTGCATCTCCTTAAGACATCCTAAATTCCACTTTAATTTCAGGGTTAAGATCTTTACATCATGTTAATTTAATATTTTCTTTACCTGAATAACCACCACATGGTTGGTTGAGGATGGACCTGTGCACATTCATGCAGAGTCTCCAGGCTTCTATAGTTATGATACGATGATGGATGGAACATGGTGCATAGTGTGGTGTAAGCAGTGGGTTTATTTAACAGTGAAATACAGCATTGGACATCAGTGTGAAATCCGTTCAAGAGTAGACTGAGCATCTGAAATGAATTACTTAAAATGTCTTCCTCCCTACCGACAGCCAGTGCCTCTCTAGGCAACATCATAAAGGTGGGGACACACATACAACTGTTAGCCAATTGACCCCTCCTGCTAACTTTCTACTGAATGTAACGTGACATAAGCCTACTGCTTTATCTTTTAATGATTTGTAATAGTGAACAGAGACCTACCGAGCGTTACAGGAACAGTGTTGATCCTTAATATCGTCAGGTGATGCGGTGGTTCACTTTTATTCTGTGATCACTAGTCTTTTCGACCACTCAAAGCGCTTTTACACTACATCGCATTCACCATTCACTCACTGAGCCTAAGTGCTCAAACAGAAACTAACATTCGCACACATTCATACACTGGTGGAACAGCCGCCAGAAGCAATTCAGGACACTTCGACATGCAGCCTGGAGGAGCCGAGGAACCGCCAACCTTCCGATTAACGCGCAACCCGCTCTACCTCCTGAGCCACCCCCCTGCTTCAGTGATGACTGATTATACCAAGTTGGTGGAGACAGCTGGCTGATAAAATATAGTGTGTGTGATTCTAAGCTTCTAATCTTAAGTCTTCAGATTCACTCGCTGCCAGTCATTCTCATAAATACTTTTTAAAATATTTTTGGTATTTGCGACTTACATTGACAACACTTGTCTGCTGAAAGTTACCATGTGATTCCATAAGGCAGCATCTGAAAAAGACTGGAAGTGCATTCAAGTTTTATTCTGTGAATAAGGACAACTGTTTCAAATTAAAGTCAGTTTGATTTAGTCTCAGACCAGCAGGCTCAGGAATAAATGCAAATGTAGTGATGGTGAAATAGATCTGTTCTGAAATGGGCTTCTTTGTGTGTGTCAGAGAGTCGGTCCTCCAGATGATGCAGGCTGGTCAGAGAGTGGTTGATAATCCCATCTACCTCAGCGACATGGGAGCTGCTCTGACAGGAGCAGAGTCACATGAACTACAGGACGTCCTGGAGGAGACCAGTGTGAGCAGTCTGCGTGCTTAATACCTGTTTTGTTGTCTCGTCCACTGAGTGGGAGATGCTCTTGGAAGATTCCTACATAAAAGCTCAGGGAAGTGGCTGTTTGCCGCTCTTTAACTGAGGTGGGGAACTTCTCAGACATTCATATGCCAAACCAAACAGTTGGTCCTCAGCACTCTCTTAAACTGAAAGATGCTGTATATCCAGTTAAAGCACATCAACTTTGTGTAGCATATAAATAAATTGAATATTTGGGAAACGGTCTCCTCTCTGACTGCCTTGACGCGCCAAGCATGATCAATGGAAACACAGAGTCCTCCTCCTCTGAGTCCTGTGCTGTCAGCTTGGAGCAGTTCTGCTGCCCTTTAAACGCCGGCTTCAGATGACTGTATTTCTGTCATAGGTAATACATGTTACAGCAATAAAGCTGGGAAAAAAACACATGAAAAACAAAAATGTAGCAGTTTGAAAGAGCTACTAGCTTCTGAATCTGCATGCGGCGCCATTGCCATGTAGAATTTCCCACCTCTGATAGAGAACCGCTTCCCTAAGCATTTCAAAATGTTGATATCCTTAAATTTAGCTTCCATTAAAGCTGTACAATGTAAAATAAGTTTAAGTGACTGACCTTTGAAAGGTGTTGGCTTTGTCTGCAGATCCCAAAGCGTCTCTACAAGGCTCTGTCTCTGCTGAAGAAGGAGTATGAGCTGAGTAAACTGCAGCAGCGACTGGGCAGAGAGGTCAGAGGGGGTCACCAAACATACAGTAACATACATACCTGTTTCCCTGCTCGGCTCACCCGTCCCCCTGCTCGGCTCACCCGTCCCCCTGCTCCGCTCACATGTCCCCCTGCTCCGCTCACATGTCCCCCTGCTCCGCTCACATGTCCCCCTGCTCCGCTCACATGTCTCCCTGCTCCGCTCACAGGTGGAAGAGAAGATCAAACAGACTCACAGGAAGTACCTGCTACAGGAGCAGCTCAAGATCATTAAGAAGGTACTACAGAATATGTCCTCTGATTCTGTTGTCCATCTCTCTCTGTACTGCGTCTGTCAGCAAAACACTCGTCTCTCAAACTCTATGGGGCTTTGCAGCAGCAGTGAAAACCTGTTAAGACTTTAGAATTTAGCACTTTTCCTGTATGTCACACCAGTTAAACTAATCCAGCGTGGACCGTCACATATTCCATCAAACGACCCTGCTATAGGTGGTATTTATTGCAGGGCTGGATTACATAAAATGGCACCCATGTTTACCATCCATCCCCATAATGTGTCAGGATCTTTTTATATTACTGTCATATTACTGTCACTAATATGATTGCAAAATACTGCATATCACAGACTCACCTACAAGTGATGACATTATTGTAGGTAACATACAGTGAGGTGATCATATCTTTACATCAGCTGTGCTGTGATTCCCACCGCTGAAACTTTTGTTGGTTTTGTGGGTTTTTAGGAGCTGGGTCTGGAAAAAGAGGACAAAGAAGCTATCGAGGAGAAGTTTAGAGAGAGACTCAAAGATAGGACTGTCCCTCAGCACATAATGGACGTCATCAACGAAGAACTCAACAAACTGGGACTGCTGGACAACCACTCTTCAGAGTTCAAGTTGGTCTTGTATTTCTTGTCCCACTAGACAGGGAGGGCCTTTATGACGTCACTTTGTTGGATTGACAGACCAACTTATCTCGACTACTGAACAGAGTGGCATGAAATTTAGTTTAGGTATTCGTGAACTCTGGAAAATTATTTCAAATGTCATGATGCCCCCTAGAACTTTTTTCTTTCTAGTGCCATATTCAGCCTCACTTACACTATAGGGACAAAAATACTGGGACACCCCTGTCCCAATACTGTTACCTAACTATACTTTTGGGAACGGCTGTTTTTTCATTGTTAGGGGCATACGTATGGTTCTCCCAGTTTGGTGTGGAAGAACTTGACTGGCCCGCACAGAGCCCTGACCTCAACCCTGTCCAACACCTTTGGGATAAACTAGATTCTGAGCCAGGCCCTCTCATCCAACATCAGTGTCTGACCTCACAAATGCTATTCTTGATGAATGGGCAAAAATCCCCACAGACAAACTCCAAAGCCTTCCCTGAAGAGTGGAAGCTGTTACAACTGCAAAGGGGGTGCCAACTGCATATTAATGCCTATGGATTTAGAATGGGATGTCATAAAAGTAATGTTTAGGTGTCCAAGTACATTTGACCATATAGTGTATTTCCACCTGTGCAAAAATTTAGAGCAACAAAATGTATTGAGGAGATTCATGAGATTTCCTCTAGTATAAACAATAGTAAAGTGTAACAGTAGGGCTGTACATATAGATTATTTTTCAAGTCGATTAATCTAACGATTATTTTTTCGATTAATCTAACGACTAATTTTGTTTATTCTAAAAAAAGAAAAGTTGCCTATTACTCTATTTAAAATACCAGTTTATCCAAAATAAATATCAAAAACATGTCATCCTGATGAAGCACATTAGAATAATGACAATAGCAGCAAATCTTAAGGCAAGGCAAGTTTATTTGTATAGCACATTTCAACAACAAGGTAATTCAAAGTGCTTTACATAAAACATAAAAGCAACAGGGAAATATAAAAAAGTTTAAAAGCAACAATAGGAAAATTGAAAAAATACACATTAAAAAAATAAAAGTTACAGTGCAGTTTACAATCAGGGTTAAAAGAGTTGAATGAAAAGTAAAAACAGGCTGAGGGGTTGAGCAAATAATTGAGTTACAATTATTTTGAAAAGAGAATAAACAGAAGAGAAGTACACTTAATCTACTCTCTCTAGCTAGTCTGTACTCGGTTCCATAGCAATCTTTGGGTCCACTGAAACTCCAAAACCCTCGGACACTACAGAGAAACCAGGACATGTCTGTCCGCAGGCCACTTTGATCCAGTTATACTCTGGACCCACCTGCACGTTTACAGGTGGACAGAGGTTCCTGCAAATCACTCAGGCGTGAGATTTAACACCACTT
>NW_025730274.1:0-6466 GCF_021292245.1 Micropterus dolomieu
TTTCTTTAATATTCCCCACATCAGCTGATTCCAAGCAAAAGGGGCAGCATACTTACACAGCCCTTTAGCCAATTCAGTCTGGACTTGAGGGAACAATAGTCCTTAGAATGAAGACAGTATCTTCTCATTCATTAGTCTTGGATGTAGTTTTGTAAGGGCGCCAATGTTTGTAATGAACCTCAGTGCTCCATGGTAAACAGTATCCAACACTTTCAAGCTTTGAATGGATGCATGAATGTATTTAACATTGCTATAGTCCAGCACTGACATAAAAGTGGCAGCAACAAGTCTGCTTTTGGTTTCAAAGGAAAAACAACTTGTTTTTTAAAATAACAAAACTCAATCCTAAAATAAAAAGGGTGCCAATTTAAAGAGGCTACTACTGTAATGTGATCATACATCTTGGGTCTGATTAAAAGCTGAGCCGCTGAATTCTTTACAGTCATTTTAAGGTTTTTTGATTAAGACAAGAGAAGAGATGCAATAACTATTGCAATAGTCCTAGTGTGAGGAAATAAGGGCATGTACACCAGTTACCTGTTTTACCTGTTTGCACTGATCGGATTGCATGACAATACAAACAAATTACAATGACAATAAAGATTCTATTCAATTATTTTTGCAATATTTCTAAGGTGGCTTAGTGATGAGTTTCTCAAATAGAATAAGACCTCAAGACCTCTTGCAACAGGCTTTATATGCTGTGAAAGGTGACCAATAGATGGTCGTATTTATTTCATAATATGTTGGGGTCCAATAGCAAGGATTTCTGTCTTGTTTTTTTTTTTTTCAGCTAAGCAGTCCTGTAAGGAATTTAGCATACTGAGGTCAGTGTTGTTCTCGGGGAGGTACAATTGTGTATCATCTCCTTAACAATGTAAAGAAAAAAAAAACGTGTCTGCGTATTATATAAACCAGGGGGAGCATATGGAGAACAAAATTGTTCAAAAAAAACATCCTTCAGGCACAGGAAAGGGGAGTAACATGACTTAAAATAGTCAAAACGTCCTATTTCACAGATATTATGCATGCCAGATCAATGCAGTCCCACAAATGCCTACTCAGTGCCTCAGTCCATCTTGCAAAACCATGGTCAAGTGTATCAGGGGCAGCACTCACGTGCAGCAGCACCGGAGTTGAGCACGTGCCATCGTCAGTGTTCATTCAAAGGTCATTCAGAAGAGCTTTCTCAGTGCTGTGATCGCATTAAAAAAAACTTTGTCAAGAGGGCTAGAGGATACTTTCATCCAATTATCTTACAGAAGCCTTCAGTGGGAGGAGTTAGAGTTGTTTACGGTTACGATTCGTGGGCAGGAAACAGTTTGGTAGGACCCAGACGCAGACCCGGGAAAAGGCAGATTCAGTTCTTAAGATTTATTTCCATAAACAAAAAGCGAGCACACTTACAGACTGAGTGGCTGAGTCCAGAAAATCCAAAGGCATTAAATCCACATGAGCAAACGAAACAGAAATCCAAACAGGTAATCAAAACTCCAAGAGACAGGCAGGAACATGAGCTGGGAATAAACAGGACAAAACACCGAACGAGACAGGGAAACTGAAGCCACGACAGACAGGGTGTAACACGTACAATGACCGGACAAGAACTGAAGACACACATTAAATATTTAACACCAGCAACTAACGAGCAGGGCGGCAGCAACACAGGTGACCGGGATCAGGACTAACGAGACAGAGAGACAGCAGGGGAAAACCAGACAGACACCAATAAGGCCATAGGGAAACTAATGATAACCAAGAAGAAACAGAATAATATAAACAACTGATCCATAAGCAGACAGATCACAAATATACCAATAAACTACCACTAACAGGGAAAACAGACTGAACTAAGATTAAACAGAACACAGAGCAAACATGCCCAAAATGATACAGGAGTACACAGACAAACATGAGCTAAAGCACAGAACTAAGAACTAATGCAGGATTAAGACCTAAGATAAGAGACAAGACATAAATAACTAAGGACAAGGAACGAGAGAAACAGAGGCAAATAGACACATGAAACCAGAAACACACATGTGATTTATTAACAAAACTTAAACAGGCTTACATGGGTTAAAGACAAAAATCCTAAACAAGGAGAACACAAAGACATGCAGGGAGCACAGAACATGTGACGAGGACAAGACAAAGACTGAACAAAACTGAGGGCTTCAACACAGACACAGAACAACACACACCGGGCAGGATAGTCAAGCACAGCTGAGACACATGAGGTCAATCAGGGCAGACACATGCTGTGCAAGATGCAAAGTCTCTGAACAAAGACAGAAAATACAAGAACCCAACAGGAAGCAGGACTCTGAACATGGAACACATGACATGATCAAATAAACTTACAGAACCATGAAACCTGACGCAGAAAACCCAAATCAGAACAGAATAACACACAGGCTATAATTAAAACTGGATGCCACAACTATGAACCCACAACTATAGGCGTCTATAGATGCCTCAGATTCCACAGCGGGGAACAATGAAGAGTATAAAAGCTCAACAATAGTTTCATTCTCTTCATCCTGCACACCTGAAACCGGGGGACACCTAACATCATCATCCACCTTCAGGTAAACCTTCTGTGTGAGATTATTCAGACAATTTATACAGTGTTGCATCAATTCTTTGACTCATTCTGAATTGTGTTCAAATGGCACCGTGTAGACCTGCTTCATCCTCGCATTATTTCTGCTCAAGACACGGTCCAGTGTTGATAAGCTTAGCCTATAATATTCTGAAATCTCTCTATTATTTTATTTTGTATTTGACGTAATGTTATGGCGTTATTTTCTAGGACCGTGTTCACAAGACGTTCCCGACCACCTTGTGTTAGTAATCTTTCAGTTCTGCCAAACAAATAGTAAAATACTGTAAATATTGTGTAGGAATACATTTCCAAAATACTTTACAGTAAACATACTTTATTTTTACAGTGTGACCTGATGAATAAGCATTTTGACTGGTTTGGAAAAGGAAAGCAGGTCACTTCCAGTTAGATGTAGAGAATTGTGCATAGTGTTTTGAACAAAGTGTTTTATGCCGTGGAAAACTGAGTGAAAGGCTGAGAAATAGCTAATGGTTTTGGAGATTTGAGGGGAGGTGTCGCTCTTTGAGTTCGTGTGACATGTAAAGTTGTAAAAAAGTGTAAATGAACAGAGCTACTGTCGCTACTGACAAAAGGACAAAACATTTCAGTTTGTCTTTAAGGCTGTAATTTGTGGGATTGAAGTAGACAGGGTGATAAGAAAAAGCAGTCTCTGAGCTTGTGAAACGACATCTGTTTTGATACCAAACTCACTCGGGCTGCTTCTGTGGAATGTGGACAGTGCTGCTTGGTAGTCACTTCTTTAGTTCGTTGTTGAGTAAACTCCGCCCCTCCGGTCCCTTTAAGAAAGATGTGTGGATGCTATATGAATTCTAGCAGGAGATCAGACTCTTAGTATGAAAACCAGGCAGACGAGATAGACTGGACAGGAGATGCATCCAGTTTTAATGGTAACGTGAGGTTAGGATTTACTTTAACCCTCCAACGTACAGTTTTCCTTTCGTTTCTTTCCTTAAATACCTTGAAGGTCGTTAAAAGGATCCCATTCAACTCTATGTCAGCATCAAATACATTCTGTATCGTGTTGTTCCAGCTCTGCACTAAACATGCATGGTGTGAAATATTTAAACCTGGGACATTTCTGTATTATAAATTCTTTAGTATTTTAAGATTAAGATATTTTTGATTTCCGTGGACAGTAAGCCGCAATCATCAAGATTAAAACAAAATATTTTCCTTTGGGTGGAATCTATAGTTTATGAAGAAAAGTTTTCTGAGTTGCACCTGTACACTACGTGGTCAAAAGTACACGGATGCCTGAAGATTACACCCATGTTTCATTGTTGAACATGTGATTTCCAAACTGAGGGCATTCGTCTGTTCAGCCTCCACTCTTGTGGTTCCAGGATTTAGACAGTTGTCTAAAATATCATCATATGTTGAAGCATTACAGTTTTTCCCAATTGCTTAAACACTAGGCTATTGAATTAAAATTTCAAAACCATGACTCCATTTTTAAAAAATGGAGACCCGTGTTCATAAACTCTACACACAAATCCCTTCATTTGTCATTGCCTGCACCCTGCGGTCATTGAGAAAGCACAGGTTGAGCTCAGTCAGCAGACAGCTACCCAGGTGAAAAACACAAAGTGTCATAATTGATAACACACCAATCAGAAGCTTGAGTAGAGAGATAAAATGGACCAGAGTCAGTTCATTCAGTTTTGGAACAATGGATCCAGAGAAATCTGAAGGAAGAGGAGGAGGAGGAGGACGAAGAGCAGTATGGGGAGGAGTAAGAGGTGAAGGAAGAGGAACGGTAGGAGTTGGAGGAGGTAGAGGGAGAATAATTTGTTGTACTGTGCAGCACACTAAGGAATAAAATGTGCAAATGCACTTTGATTATTTCTTTTGCGTTCATCATGTGAGCAACGTTACTAAGAACCAGTTTTTGTAGCATTGTTTTGAATTGATCTCACCAGTGTGTCAGACTGTGTTGCACAGTGTGTGTTTTTGAGGGCTTGTGTGTCCTCTCTGAAGGCAAAGTTTGGTTTTTCAGTAAGATTGAATGGTTTTGAGGGGAGAGCTTCATTTTGACCTGAAAGTAGGATGTTTGGGAAACTGGGTGAGAAGTTGTGGATTTGTGTTCAATCTATTCCTAATCCAAACCAAACGTTATTTTATTGTAATAACAAATTAAATGTGTTGCAGATATGTTAAGAATGAACATTATGCAAATTGGCAGATATGTATGTATAACAACAACAATAAAATAATAATAAAATGCTTATCCATAAATACTTTCATCTGGCTCAGATTAAATGTTTCTTTGTTTCGCTTTATCAGAGTTCAGTAGTTTAATCAGTTTATCTCTGTTCAGGAAATGTCAGTCTTGTTACTTGTGCTTTGTGTTTCCCATTTCAACAGGATTTACTCTGATTTATTTACCTTTGACTCATTTCATTCCACTGTGTTTCTCTCTTTTTCTCCAGCTGGTCATGGAGTACATTGGTAACATATTGGCCTTATGCAAAGGCATCATAAGTATGGCAGGTAGGGTTCAGACCTGCAAAGACACCTGTCGCAATATCGCAGACCGAGTCAGAGATCTGGAAAGGCTGGTTCACTCCCTCAGACAAAGCCAGACTTCTGGAAACGTGAACAGAGCTCTCACCGAACTCTCCAATACTCTGAGCACAGCCCAGGAGCTAGTCAGGAAATGCACCAAGAGCAAAATCAAGAACCTGATGACGTACAGCAAGTTAAAAAGTGTGGATAATCGTCTCACTAACAAGATGCAGGTCCTCTCCACATATCTGCAGGCTGACCAGTTGGCCCTTGCGTATCCTTCTGCAGTTGCCTCCAGGCCTCAAACCCCCACTGTTGTTCATGCAGCCATGCTTGAGATGGAAGATGATACCATGACTTTCACGGAGATTGTCGTTGTTGCGCAGTGATTTGGAAAGGTACTGTGTGTTGGTGTTTCATTGTCTGATCATTTATTATTTACATGAGCGTTCATGCTGGTTGTTTTCACCCCTCCTTAGCAAATTAGATCTTAACTTACATTTGGGAAATTGGCTTTTTTGCAGAGTGAAAGAGGAAGATCGATACCTCTCTCAGGTGTGCTACTGAAGTGTAAAACGCTAATACGCCATTTAGCCGGAGGTCGTGTCACTGAACACACTGTTTTTCCAGGGATCTCGCGTATCTCAAGGATATCTCAAGGCACCTACCTGTTTTGTTGTTTCTTCGTAATTTACGTAGCCCATAAACTACACGGGTCAAAGTTTTGGATGTTTGTCTGATGTCACCAGATCGTGTATGAAAGACAATAATAATAATAATAATCCTTATTTGTAGAGCACTTTTCAAAAACAAGTTACAAAGTGCTTTAATAAGTGTAAAGAATAATACAAAAAAAAAAAGATAAGAGCATGAAAATATAAAATTAGTAAAATACAATAAAATAAAAGGGATAAAATAAAGTCAAATAAGATCGGGAAAAGCTCTCCTATAAAAGTATGTTTTAAGAAGGGACTTAAAAGAGTTCACTGACTCAGCCGACCTGATTTCCTCGGGCAGGCTGTTCCAGAGCCCCGGGGCCCTGACAGCAAACGCTCTGTCCCCTTTAGTTTTCAGTCGAGACTCTGGAACAGACAACAGACCTCTGCCCGAGGATCTCAAGGTACGTGCTGGTGCGTATGGGACTAAAAGGTCAGAAATATAACAAGGCGAGAGGCCATGAAGAGGTTTAAAAGTGATCAATAGAATTTTAAAGTCAATTCTAAAACATACTGGGAGCCAGTGTAATGAAGCTAAAATAGGAGTAATGTGGTCATATTTCTTTGTTCTGGTTAAAAGCCTGGCAGCTGAGTTCTGGACAGTCTGGAGTCGATC
>NW_025730275.1:0-11773 GCF_021292245.1 Micropterus dolomieu
GACCGAGGGAGGTTGGCGGTGGTGTGGTGCTTCTTCCATTTCCTGATAACTGCACCGACAGTTGATCTTTTCTCTCCAAGCTGCTTTCCGATTCTCTTGTAGCCCATCCCAGCCTTGTGCAGATCAAAAATCTTGTCCCTGATGTCCGTAGAAAGCTCTTTGGTCTTGCCCATGGTGGTGATGTTGGATGCTGGTTGTTTGGGTGTTGACAGGTGTCTTTTATACAGGTAACGAGGTGAGGCAGGTGTATTTGATGTAGATAATTGGTTGGGATTGGGGCTGTGTCTTAAAGAAAGACTAACTGGCTTGTAGGAGCCAGAATACTTGCTGTTTGGTAGGGGGTCATATACTTGTTTTTCCTCATCAGATGGTTATCAATTTTTATAAATTCATATGATGTGATTTTCTGGAATTTTCTTTGGGATTCTGTCTTTCACTGTTAGAATGTACACATGATTAAAATTATAGATCGTTGCATTCTTTGTAAGTGGGCAAACCTGCAAAATCAGCAAGGGGTCAAATACTTATTTCCCCCACTGTATCTTCCAATCCAGAGTCTGCCGTCATACATAAACATAGTCCCTGAACCACTGGAGAGCCACTCCCCTGACCCCGTAGTGCGACAGTTTTCCAAGTAAGATTTGAAAGTCAATCGTATCGAATGCTTTTGAAAGATCGAGAAAGACCCCAATACCGGCTTCTTTCCCCCTGTGGTGAATAAAAAGGTTTAAATTTCCAGATTGGATAAAGAGCAATGGAATATTGTGAGCAGTTGAAAGTCCAATATTACTTCTCTAGTAAATGTTACCAGAGAGGGAAGGCAGAAATGCCATCCAGATTACACCCCATCCCATGGTCTATAAGATCATTATTATGTTTATAGAGTCGCTGTCCTGGTAGAACCACATATCTCTAAACAGTAGGAAAACCAACTTGTTTTCAGCTTTGTGACGATGCATTTTCCAGCTGATCCAAGGAGGTTTAAATAGTTTATTTAGCTTAAAAAGCACATAAAAGAACACTTAATCCAAACTCAGCAAGAAGGTCGTGGGTTCAAACCCCGGTCCTGTGTGGAGTTTGCATGTTCTCCCCATGTCTGCGTGAGTGGTGGGTAAGCGTGAGTGATTGTTTGTCTATGTGTGGCCCTGCGATCGACAGGCGACCTGTCTAGGGTGTGCCCAATGTCAGTTGGGATTGGCTCCAGCCCTCCGCGACCCTATGCAGGATAAGCGGTTGACGATGGATGGATGGATGGTATTCACTGGACAGGAAGGTTATGAAAGGATGTAATCTGAAAAGTAACTAAAACTTTCAAGACATGTAGTGGAGTAAAAGTACAATAATTGCCTTTGGCATATTGTGGTATAAAATAAAAATACTTGTACTGAAGTACAACCTTGCATTTGTACAGTACTTAGTAAATGTGTTTATTTACATTCCACCACTGGAATACCAATCAACAATTTAGTTTTCTGCTAATTCATGGTCAATCTCGACTGAACACAAGAGATGAAACTTTCCAGTCTTGAGTTCACAGGTTCAATTGTTGTAAATTTATTTCCCAGAAATGGGCCGATATGTAACCGTGAATTCCTAGAAAAGTACTGGAAAAGTAGAGTGTACTTTGGTAACAATTTCTAGGGAAAACAGAGACAGCGTGCAATTAATTAATTGCAATAAATTGCTAGCATAATCTACAAAGTGTTCTGGTCAGTGAATAGCAGGTCAAATGAAAATGCAAAAGTGTTTCATTCATCTACAGGGCAGGGAAGCTTAGATACAATTCAAGTTTTCAATTAGAAATAAATATTAACTTAGGTCTACACAGATCTGTGTCAGTTATTCCAGACAGTTATAGCTCTTCTTTTGAGAAAATTAAACTAAAAAAATTTACTAAAATGTAATACTATCTGAGAACACTGGCACTATTTTTTCTTTAACTAGTAAACCTTTATGTGCCTCCTTCCAGGAAACTTCATAGGACATTTTTAGGACATTTACTGGATCTGTCTTATTAACCATTACCAGATTTTCCTACAGTACAACTTTAAACATTTATACCAGTAACAACATAGCAGCTCTTCTATAACACATCTGTCGTTTCAACTTTGGCCCAGATAAAGACATTCTGAACATATTCATCCTCCATTACGCTTCTGCAGGGGTCCTGGTTAAAAACAGCTGCATGAGAACGATGGTTAAATGAGAGGGATGAGATGCAGCATCCAGTCTCCCTAGTTGTCTTAGTCCCAGCCTAATTCCACATTAAAAGGGCCAAGGGGCCATCGTGCAGATTAACTGGCCTTCCCCGCTGAAACGGGTCGACTCCTCGGCTGATGCTGAGAGGAAGCACTGAGCAGGTGTGTCACAAAGGTCAACAGCAATGTTTTTATTTAGAAAAATATCATATCATATATCATATCATGTGACAGAGCACTTAACACCACTGAACCGGATCACTGGCAGTCAGACCAAACTACTTACATTCACCAGGTTAAAAAGAAAGCAGTGGCTGGTGCTAGAACAGGGATTTCATTACATTTTTCAGCTACACAGAGCACATCAGTGTATATATATATAAACACAGAACATGTTGTAAATTGTAAATCAACAACAGTTCATTTGGTTGCAATGTAATGTGCCAGAAAGCTTTTTTTATCCCAAAGAGAACTGACACGCTTTGTCCCTATTCCATCCATAACCATATGGCAATCACACCTCCTGCACAGAGAGAGATCAAGTCCATAAGGGGGAAAACAGTCAATGCATAGGAGGCAAAAGCAATGACAACGTCCCTCCATACACAAGCAGCAACAACACTGAGCCACACGCACTAAGAAGATTAATGCATTTATGGAAAAGCTGTAGAACCTACATTTGGAGTTGAATGAACAGACACGAGCAGAGAGGACATCTGTTTAGGAGATAACTACAGGAGCTCTTATCTCCTTTAACTTTACACATAGATGTGATTGAAAATACAAAAAAACAGTAACAGACTACGTAATGCTAGGAATATTACATAATATTTATTTAATTTGAGTATTATGCAACAAAAGTTGAAGGTTCACATAAACATTTTCATCACATCGCCACAGTAATCCATAGTTTGAAATCAACACCCACCTCTGCGAACGTACAGCTTTGGCATAGCTGTTTAAGAACCAGTTGAACAGATATGTGGTTCATCTATAAATGTCATAGATTATCGTATATAAACAGCTCATGTGAAAATAAATGCTGCCATGTGGACATCAGTCTTTTCTTCTGTGGATATGTTTGGCAGAGCAAACTCACACCAGTAACCCCACAGGCAAGTTAGAGTATTCTCCAATGCTTTCAATGATAAATGAAAAAATCTTTTATCTTCTCAGCAATTTGAAAAGCTACTCCTTGTTGTTTGCTGTGGGACAGAAAGCAAACCCTCATTTCCACAGTTCTCATGTGCAAGAAAGACAGAAATGAATATATGACTGGCCAATGAAACCAAAAATGAGCCACACTACAAGGAAGCAGAGAAGTGGCTGACTTGCCTGGGCCCACTGCCCTCCGACCCCTGCAGAGAGCAGTTCGTCTTCAGGATCCAGCAGGGTCCCGTTGCGGAGGCTCTCTGTTCCGTTCCCCATCTCCTCTCTGAGCTCCTGCTGGAGCAGCTTGGAAACGAGGCTGTTGAAGCGGTTCTCCGTGGTGGAGACGATCTCCGAGGAGGCCGTGGTCAAGTTCAGCTCTCCGGGGTCCACGCATGTGCCGTTCATCTTGGCGAACTCCACCATGCTGAGATCCAGCCCCGCCACGGAGGAAGGTGAGGCACAGGGGATGTCCCGGACCAGCTTGTAGTTTTCCATCCACTCCTTCAGCCACTCGAGGGAGCAGTCACACTCCCAGGGGTTCCTGAACAGGTAGAGGCGGGCCAGGAAGTAGATGGGCTGGAAAACAGGGAAGGGGAGGGTGGTGAGGTTGTTGCTGTTCAGGTGGAGCGTGATCAGGCTGGTCAGGTTCTCAAAAGTGCCTTCCTCTATGTATAGCAACTGGTTCCTGTCCAGGTACAGGACCTCCAGCTCTACCAGATCACTGAACCAGGTCTTGGACACATTGATCAACTGGTTTCCCCCAAGGTTGAGCATCTTGAGGCGGCTGAGGCCCTTGAAGGCGAGCTGGGGCAAAGTACACAGCAGGTTGTCATTGAGGTAGAAGTTCTCCAGCCGCACAAGGTCCTGGAAAGCCCGGTCATGGATCACGTTGATGCGGTTCTCCTGGAGGTTCAGGTACCTGGGATACATAATCAGAGAACATGGAATTGATTTCCATAGCTATGCCGATGACATGCAACTGTATGTTATCACCTTATGACACCAGTCCTATTTATTCTTTTTGCTTCTTTTACATCAAACTGTGGATTCGAACCACTGCACAAAGGGCCGGATTTACTAACATCCCAAATAAAGTACTAAATTGAGTATTAAATTGCGTGTGCATTCTAAAATATTGCACGGGCAATTTTAGTACCTGTTATGGGTGATTAACTAAGAATTATTGTGTAGATGACAACAGGAGCAAACACAATGGAGGTGGCAGTATTTAAATTAGGTTTTGCGTGTTTTAATGGTTTCCGCAATGGAGAGTCAGGAGGGAAAGCAGCCACTGGGTAAAAACCTTGGTTTGTTTCATTCTGTGGATCCCGAGTATGTGGAAATCGTATGTATCTGCCCATCCTGCCTGATGGCACAAAGTACTTGGGACAGCACACATGAAAGACTGCTTTGGGAAACCCCAGTAGAAACAGCTACAGTATGCTGGAATGACCCAGACGTGAGGAAATGCCAGCAGATTGTGCTTCATCCAGCCAGATGGATCCACACTGTGCTCGGTCGCACTGCGATCTCCTGGCCCTGGCCCTGTACGCCCCAACACCCCATTCCCTCTCCGATACCTACAATGGGTTGTGTCGTGCACTACTGCAGCTGGGGGCTCTTCGCAGCACCTCGCAACTTTCTAAATTCTTCCATCTCACGGAAAAAAGAAGTCAGGTCTTTATTGGCATGAATGTTAATACAACAGCATTGGAAAAGCTAAAAGAAAATACACAAAACAATTCAATTCATATAGTTCATCAAATTAATAAAATAAAATAATTGTATTTCTATATATTGGATATATAATAATATCTAATATTGTTAATTTCTCCACGTCTTCTTTGATTACGCCTGTGTCTCCTTCTGGCAACAATAACAGCAGCCATCTCTTTGCAACACTTGGCTGTTTGCACCTTCCTTTCAAACGTATTAAATACAGATGCTGTTGCACTCACATGAAATTGCTTTTAGGCTTGTTAGATCACAGTGCGTCTAGTAAATAAATGTATTTGCATGTTACCCTCCCATTACTTTGCACAATAAAATTGAAACGGCCCAAATTGCATATTCATTAAGGCAAAAGGCGCTATCTTGAACTTTTGAAAGACGTCATTCTCCATACACACCGTTAGTAGATCAGCTTACGTGCTAATTTGCTGGCGATATCAAGTTTGCACACGTTTTTACTCACGCAAATCTTTAGTAAATCTGGCCCAAAGAGTGCAGCTAAATCTCTGACACAAAATAACAAGCACCTAGTAAAAGATCTTTGTGGACCCAGATCTAACCCTTTGAATCACATATCAGTTTTGTCACAATAAATGTCTTTTACCACCTCGGAAATATAGCTGAAGTACAGCCGTTCCTCACTGAAACAGACACTGAGAGACTAATTCCATGCTTTTATTACCAGACTCGACTATTGCAACGCACTCTTCTCTGCTCTACCCGAGAAACCCATGAATAAGTTACAGAACATTCAGAACACTGAAGCACAGGTATTGTTCTTAAGTCCCTTCATTGTTTGACAGCCAGTTTCAGAATAGATTTTAAGATACTTTTAGTAGTCAAATCACTAAACAGACAAGCGCCTCAGTATCTATCAGACTTGCTCTTATCATATGTTCCCATTTGACCCTTCTGATCCTCTGGCACTGGCTTTCTAGTAACCCTGATGCTAAGGACAACAAATTACGGAGAGGCAGCTTTTAGCAGAAAGGGTCTTAATATTTCTGATTTCTCTTTTATGTGTCTTATTATATTTGTATTTATCTTTTTTAATTGTCTATTATATATATTATATATAATATATTATTCTATTTTTATTTTCTCGAGTTATCTTACCTAATAACTTTTCAATGCAGACTCTTTTGTAACTGTCTTTTCTTGTCACGCACCTTGTATTGATATTTTGCACAAAAGGCAAAGAAAGTCTGACTGATTGATAAGAAGAGGACAGATGTTTAAAAGACTGAATAAAGGACTTTTGGGTGATGTTTTGCTAAATGAGCCCTTCATAGAGCTACCTAATCAGGTCCTTTCAGGTGTCAGCATATCTTTAACTACGGTGACCCCATCAGCCCAAATACAAGCAAAAGGGAAATCACAAATATTAAAGTGAATGCTCTCCAAACCCAGAAATCCTGTATATATTTTGGAAACACATGCGCACCAACAGAAATGTACTCCAAATTAAAACATATTTTCTGTCATCAAAAAACAAAAACAAGAAATGTACAAGAGAGTAATCATCGAAACTTTCCCATCCAGACTCCAGGTGGTGGGAAAACCATAGACAGTGTAAAAGAAGTGGATGTAGTAACCGTGACGTTACCCTTTGGTTTGTGGATTACCATTTTGAAGCCCCAAGTTTGGCATTTTGGCCATTGCCATCTTGTTTTTTGGAACCAGAAGTGACCATATTTTGATGAGAGGGTGGATCTAGCTAGCTTGGTTAGCAAGGTAATTTACGTTAACTGTGATATTCATTGGGATGCTAATGTTGGCTACCAAAAAACAGGCTTATAACAAAATATACTTTCCTGGAAAAAATGTGTAGCCGATTCCTTAAAATGTATTTTAGAAGAACCAAATGCTGAATAAGACATTTTAGGCAACTAAAATGTTACAATTAAGTTTCATGACTTGCCTCTATCCTAAAGCTTCCCCTGCTTTCTGGTCTATTTTCCTCTAAATGGGACCATAATTTACTAAATGAACATCATGCTGTGTTAAAGAAGACTTGAAACTAGCAACTGAGACCATAAACTCATTAGGAAAGTGTTTACTGAGGTAATAAATCAGGTGAAAAGAAGCCTCATTTTCTCATAGACTACAATGAAATCCGTCGCCCCCTGCTGGCCATTCTACAGAATGCAGGTTTAAGGCACTTCCGAACTGGCTTCACATTTCAGATCCAATGTTGCCACTTGGGGAAAATACCAAGTGCTAAAAACAAGATGTGCAACACCGTCCTAAGAGGCCAGTATCTTAAAAGATTGGGCTAGTTATTCTATATTTTGTTCTTATTTCGTGCCATCCCTCTGTCCTATTATATTATTTTTCTTTCTTAATACATTTGCTTGATGTTAATGCACATTTTGTGTGCTAGTGAGTAAACAGTATATTGAAGGTGAGGAGTCCAACTGCAGTTGAGGGCAAAACAGTTAACTCAGTTTACCACCAAATTCACCTTTGGGGTTGAGGCTTACGTCTCTCTTTATGTTTTTTTTATGTACTCGGGTTTGTAACAACACACTACTGGTAAATTAATTGGCAAGACTTACTTGAGACTACCCAGGCCCAGTAGGGAGTTGTATGCCACCGCCTCTATCTTGTTCCTCTCCAGGTAGATGTCAGTCAGGTTCTCCATGCCTCTGAAGGCTCCTGGGATCCTCCTGAAGTTGTTTTGAAAGAGGAGCAGCTCCTTCAGTGCTGGTTGCTCTATGAAGATGCGATCAGGGATGCTAAAGAGGTTAGCATCTGACAAGTCCAAGCGTACCAGCTTCTTCAGCCCAGTGAACGTTCGCGTATGAAGGTAACTGATGTACTCATTGTGCGCCATTTTCAGCTCCACTAAGTTGGAGAGGCCCTGCAGGACAGAGGTTCAGCTGTGACTCGAATATGCAGATTTGAATATGTAGTTTCACACACTGCTGTTCAATTCACAAGACCCCAAACTACAGATACCTTCAGCTGAACGCTACAGATTTAACAGTCCTTGTGTGTGTTACACATCAATAAGACAACATTCCTTCCTCTGCAAAATAGTTTTTTGCAGCACCATTTGCTTGTTTGCAGGATAAAGCATAACAAGTTAAAATACATTTCTGTGAAAAAGCCAAGTGATGCAGATCAGGATTCAAGGATTTCTTAAAGAGGCAGTAGCAAACCTAGCGGTATATAATCATGTAGATAGCTGTTGTTATATTTGCTCAGGTTCAGAGGCAAATGGAGTTTTATTTTTGCAGTTCAAAGCGCTGAAAAGGGTAACATTAAAAATGTGGTAGGAAATACTTTACTGCTGTGTATTATCCCGATTAAGCAGGACATTGTTTCTGGGTAAAGCTGTTGTGGTTTTTCAAATGTAATCTTGTGATTGTTTGAGCATAGATATCTTAAAATCCTGACACATAAAACCAAAACTGTCCACAATGCTGGGTGACACTAGGGGTAAGTAAGAAAATGTAGGATGAACCAACCCTTTAACATCAACATTTTTAAATGCTTTTGGTGGATTACGTTTATTAAACATGTTTATGTATTGTTATGTATTTTGAGGCAGCTGCTAAGAATCATTTGTTATTAAAATCTAGAAGTAGTGTATCCTTAACAGAGGTGTCTGCTGTCTGAGAGTTTTTTTCTTAGATCTTAAATAGTTTAATTTTAATAAATCAAATAAAGCATAAGACATGTGGGTCACCATTTTTATAATGACAATGTTTATCCTGCTGCAGGTAACTGCACATTATCCCCCTGGTGTCCATCACAGAAAAAGCAAGGGACGTCAACCTTGTCCTTCATGTAATGAAACCTGTCTGTCCCAGGCTATTACACACTGAGAGTGCCGCTCAAGCAACAACAGGTACAATTCTGGACATATTTTCCCCTAAAATCCACCAAATTTTGTTTTTGTCTTTTAAAGGAATAGATTAAAATATAAAACAAATGACTGAAAAGGAACAGACATTACTTGGCTTTTCTTTTTTCAGTACATGTTACTAAAACATGCATTACATTAGGTCTTCATCTCTTCAAGACAACAAAGAGCCAAACTCAGCAAACCTTGAAGGCTCCGGGGGTAATGAAGGAGATGTTGTTGTGGTCCAGAGAGAGGGACTTGAGGGAGGGCAGGGTGCCGAACGCCCTCTCCGACAGGAACTTGAGTTTGTTCTTGTCCAGGTTGATGGCGGAGGCCTCGCAGGGGAACTCTTTGGGCAGCTCAGCCAGGCCGGAGCGGTCGCACAGCACGATGCAGCTCTTCTCCTGCGTGCAGGAGCAGGACGCCGGACAGGCCCGAACACACGCCCACCGGGCCAGCACCGCCTGGGGCAGCAGGCACAGCACAGAGACTAAAAGAAGGACAGAGGGAAGGCACAAATATCAGTCAGTCCCAAATCTTTGCCACAAAGAACCACTGAAAATGTTTTTACTTAAAAAAATCAGGTGTGTGTGCTTTCAATATGGTAAGTTTTTTAAAGAAGCAAACAAAAGAGCATTATGGAAATCAATAATAAAGTCTACTAATTAAAAAGACTTTTACTTCAATTAGAAGACGTCTAATGTAAGAAATGTTCCTATGCACGTCTCCACAGCGCTCTGTAATCCATATTACTGCAACATTATTCAATTACTTTATATGTTTTTAGGAAAAATACTTCAACAATTCAATGGGGGTTGTTCGTGTATCAGGCAAGCTTGCAGAACATAGGAAATATGATGCTTTTCCATTTAAATGTTTCAAACAGAGGCTGGATTTTGAGATCAGTGGTTCTCAAACAGATTTCTGTCATTAAAGTGAAAATATGTCACCCCCTCCTCTCAGCACATGAATTTTTATCACCCAGTTACAATATTAGGGCAACTAGAATTAACTTTTATAATATTATCAAGAATATAAACTGATGTTTCTTACTTCTTATTAGTGTCGTGCAGTGACAATGCAAGTTAAAAGAATAGTACAACATTTTGGGAAATAAGCTTATTCGCTTTCTTGCAGTTAGATCAGAAGACTGATGTCACTCTAATGTCTGTACTCTAAATATTAAGCTACAGCCAGCAGCTGGTTAGCTTAGCTTAGCATAAAGACTGGAAACAGGTGGAAACAACTAGCCTGGCTCTGTCCAAAGGTAATGAAATGAAAGCTCACTGCAAGTTGTTTCTTGTTTATTTAATCTGTAAAAAAAAGTGTATAAATGAAAAGTCGTGTGTTTATGTGTTGGACTTTGTCTTGGCCTCGAGCAGTGAGTCTTGTCATCGCTGTGAGGTTGCTAAGCTAAGCTAACCAGCTGTTCGCTCCATATTTATAACATTAAGAACTATTCTTTTTTTTTTAACTACTCCTGCCCAAGCTGCCAGAGTTTCTACACACACACAAAGGACACAACCTCTTCTGCTGCCAGTGAACTGGAAGTAAGTCTTTGATTCTAACTCTTTTGTACTTTGAAACGTCGAAATTAAATGAATCTTCTTCCAGACAGCTGACAGCAGGAAGAACACCAGGTGTGTTTAACAATTCAAAATGCTGTGAAAAACGTTTCACTCAGGACCGTATGAAATGATCCAAAGCACTAGAACAGCTACTAAATGGACCTTGCGATGTCAAATGTTTTACTTTAGTTTTTCTCGACATTTTTCCAACAGCCTCCCAGTTTCGACCAAAACGAATTACACATATTCTGCAATGAGATTTGAGCTCCTGAGTCTAGAATTTATCTTTGTGGTTTTATTGCAGCAGAATTAAGGGACAAAGTTTCTTTAGGAGGGTCGGGTTCGAGTCACAGCACAACTCTTTACGCTATTTGCCTCAATGAAACTTAAAAATCTACAGAAATCTACAAAATGCATCAGCATCAGTAAATAAAGAAATTAACAGAACATATTTACACCTTCCCAAGGTTAAGGGTCAGTAGATGCAGCTGAACTGGCTGCAGTAGCTGCAACGTATTACTTCGGGGCAACTGTGCCCGTCAAAATGGCGCCCACAAAAAGTTATTTTTGCCAGCCACTGGCTCAGACTGTTACACCAGGTGTCTGACAACATGGAAAGGATCCCTACGAGGGACTCCCGGCAGTTGCCCTGAAGGAATACATTGCAGCCTGAAGCATCTACTGCAATTCAAAACCTGAGAATAGGGCCCAGGTTTAAAAATACACATATTACCCTTTAAATGCTTGCATTGATTTTTGCAGCAGCACAAGGACACTGCTGGAGTAATGATTTGATGTCTGCGTCACGCTGAACGGCGGGTCGACGGCCGAACTGTCTCTTTGGCAGCTGCTGGTGAAATGATGATGTGATTAAGAAAGAACAGCTTATATCAGAGATTAGCCCCACAACAATAGGTATTGTCTGTGCCTGGGATTTCACCCTCGATCCAGTTCACGTTAGCTCGAGTCTGGCCCTGCCTTTTAGTCTGATCAGCCAGTCAGTCAACCCTAGAGGATGAAATGGCTTCGACGGAGGCATTTCTGGATGGTTCATTGAAAGCAATTTTTACGTTCAGGAGCAAACCAAGCTGAGATGGGGTATAATTAATTATTATTATTAAACACAGTGTGGGGAAACGTTTCTTTCACAGAGTCAGTTGAGGCTGTGAGACCATTTCTTACAGCTGAGGAGGAGAAAAACAACAGAGGGAGTGAAGGGATTGAAACTGACCAGTGAAAGTGAGGACAGCCATTACTGTAGTCTCACATCT
>NW_025730276.1:0-7330 GCF_021292245.1 Micropterus dolomieu
GTCTTAAGCCTACTCTTAAATGTGGAGATGGTGTCTGCCTCCTGAACCCAAACTGGAACCTGGTTCCACAGGAGAGGAGCTTGATAGCTGAACGCTCTGGCTCCTAGTCTACTTTTGGAGACTCTAGGAACCACAAGTAACCCTGCATTCTGGGAGCGCAGTGCTCCGGTGGGGTAGTAAGGTACAATGAGCTCTTTAAGATAAGATGGTGCCTGACCATTAAGAGCTTTGTAGGTAAGAAGAAGGATTTTAAATTCTATTCTGGATTTTACTAGAAGCCAATGCAGAGAAGCTAAGACAGGAGAAATATGATCTCTTTTCCTAGTTCCTGTCAGAACACGTGCTGCAGCATTCTGGACCAGCTGAAGAGTCTTAATGGACTTTTTCTAGCAGCCTGATAATAAGGAATTGTAGTAATCCAGCCTAGAAGTAACAAATGCATGGACTAGTTTTTCTGCATCATTTTTAGACAGGATGTTCCTGATTTTGATTAATGTGAGACTTAAACGACATGTCCTGATCAAAGATAACTCCAAAATTCCTCACAGCCGTGCTGGAGGCCAGGGCGATGATATCAAGGGAAACTATATCTTTAGATAATGCGTCACGGAGGTGCTTGGGCCCCAGAACAATAACTTCAGTTTTAAACATCAAGGCATGAACTGACAAGCACCCTTGATGCAGTAGTAGGAGAGCATTCTACAGTGGTAATAACCATGTCCTAAAGCAGATACTTTGTGGAGGCATTTAGAGAAAGTGCAAAGCAAAGCCATCCCCAGTATAAATCTGTCAAACACCTGGGCCAGGTCTGCACAGCAGAGCCCTGGTTAAAATGATCCTTAGAAAGCTTTTGTTGGAGTTCAGCCAACAGCTCCACTCCTCTCCTGGTAATCACCCTGCATGATGACAGTACATTTTGCACCACTCAACTGATAACTAGAGGAATTTCACTCCCAGTTTCAACACCCATGTCTACTTTCAATTTAATCACACATGCTCTCCTCTGCAGCTCATTAAATTCCATTATAATCCAGTACATAAATTGAAGTGTGAGAAGATTTTTAACCGTTCAGTCTCTAAAGGCCAGAGCAAACATCTTTCTCTTAACATGGCAGGACTGACAGAAAGCCTAAACTAAGAGAAGGGGTGGGGTTGACCTCGTTACTACAGATGACATGTTTATGTACTCCCTCTATCTACAGTAGGCTAAATGGTCAACAAGTGTTCCAGTGAATGGGAAATACAGTATTCATCAATATTTAGGAGTGTGAAAAGGAATTACATTAGATTCAATTAGATTATATTGACCCTGCGACCCTGTACGCAGGATAAGCGGTTGACGATGGATGGATGGATTATATTGAAAAATAAAAGTTTAATTAAATCACTTTGAAAAATGCAGTTTGCAAATTAATTCCATTTTAATTTTAGTCTCCATGTAGTTGAGAGTTGTGTCAACTACCATCTCCAGTGTTGTTCTTATATATTCACCCACCATCAAAATATGCTTTTTGAGTTTGTAGCAAGTGTTCTTCACTTGCTCTATTTGGATGCCCCAGCACAGATGCTAACACTGTGGAGGAGGTTATCACACACTTTTATTTCAGGTTTTTGCCGCCCTTTATTTCAGGCTTTTGCCGCCCACACACACATTGGCAACATAAACTTTACAATACAACAATCCTTGGCCCGGCTCACCCACTCTGGTCTTTCTCCACACCAGCTTTTTCACAATCCTACCAAGTCGGTCATCCACTTACTTATGAGAAGGTTGGTGGTTTGATCCCCGGCTCCCCCCAGTCTGCATTTTGTGTCATTGGGCAAGACACTGAACCCCAAATTGCTCCCATTGGTGTGTGAATGAGTTTCTGTTTCTGGTGAGCAGATAGCACCTTAGCCTCTGCTCATCTGTGTGAATGTAATGTAGTGTAAAGCTCTTTGAATGTTCAGAAAAGACTAAAGAGGAGCAATACAAATATGGACCATTTACTGCATTTAGTCAACAAACAGCAGCTGTGACAATTTGCTCTACCTGGCTCTGCTCACCTGAGCCACCTCCCCCACTGCTCCCTGCTGCAGCTGAATGCCAGCCATGCCTACCTCCACATGCCTACTACCAGCTGACTTAGCTCAGGGAAATAACCAGTGCTGGGCAACTGATGAGACAGGACAGCCCCTAACCCACTGTTCGACGCATCAGTCTGCAACAAAAAAGGGAGAGAGAGGCTCCCCACATGGAGAGAGCACACAGAACCTGATACTCCCATCCTTCTTGACCACCAGAACAAGGGTTTGGAACCTCAGGCCCCAAGTCATCCTTTTCCTTAACCATTGTCACCAGAGAAACAGGATCTGCCTCTCTCTACACTTTAAGGAGGTTGAGGTGGTAAATTTGTATTGCCCCTCTCCTGTCAGAACACACCACTACCTCATAATCCACGCCACCCACTTGCCGTGTAACCACGGAGGGTCGTTGCAACTGGGTGAGTAATTTAGAGGTGGAAGAGGGGATTAATACATATACTTTATGTGCAAATTGTCTGTCAGTCTTGTGCCTCTCTTGAAGAGGCGCTGATGACGATCATGGACCCTGAGCATATCATGACATTGTGACAACTGCCCTAATGTGTAGCCCTAAAGTTTTGATCTCATGTCCAGGATATACTGAACTTATTTTTTGCTTGGATTGGATCCTCCTGCCAGCTTTATTCAACTGGGTCCAGCACCTCTTGTGGCTTCCTGCAGTTCAAAGGGAGAAAATCCTGTGGAGGCCTTTGGTACCTCCCATACTGCAAACAACAGAGGATCTAGACACCTATCCCAGCCATGCCCACCTCGACAGAGTTGTATTTTTTTCAAAAACACTGGTGCAACGAGGCTCATTACCTGTAGCATATGACTGACTGTGAGCAGCATCATTTCACTCAGACTGAGGACCTGCTTTATGAATGACTCCAACACCAAAAATGGAGCCCTAAAGTTGGGACTGATGAAGCCCCTTTATTTTACCGTTTCAGTCAGGAGGTACTTTTATGGTATTCCTATGGTTAAAGGATGTTTTGTGAATACATCTGTACATTATTTTTTCTTAATTAATGCAATTACTGATTCAAACAGCTCCAGCCAGAGTGTGGAACAGCTTGTTGTCCTTCATTTTACTCTGATGATGACATGATGACATTAGGGTGGCTGTGGCTCAGGAGGTAGAGCGGGTTAATCGGAAGGTCGGCGGTTCAATCCCTGGCTCCCCCTGGTTGCGTGTTGAAGTGTTCTTGGGCAAGATACTGAACTCCGATTTCCTCCTGGCAGCTATTCCGTGAGTGTGAATGTTACTTTTGAGCACTTAGAGTTGAGATGAGTAGAGTTCAGATCAGAGCTCTTAAATAAATGTAAACATAAATAGTAAAACAAGATGTGGCCCTTCACCATGAATAAACTTGTTAGCCTACTTCTGTGCAATAATAGGTTAATTTCTATTACAACTGCATGTGTAGCATGTCTACTTATGTTTTAATAAACTTATGAGAATTAATACCAAATTATGAATTTTAATATTCAGAGAATATTAATTCATAAAGCTCTCGTTTCGCGGAGCAGCGTTTTAATAATTATACAATTATTCACTAGTGATAATTATACAATTATTCACTAGTGATCAGTTAATTAATAATTGCTCAATTATCTTAAATTAATCATCCAGTCTCATATGAAAGGGGTAAATTCTAGTGGCAGGGACTTGGAGGTAGGCAATACACACACACAATTCCTGTGATTACGGTGAAATTTATTAAATAACTAAGGTGACATAAAAATGCGGTTAAATATACATCAAAGAAATAAACAATGGCTAAACAAATAGAATGTGGAGTTCTATTGTGGGGAGAATTTGACTCACACGGGCAGCTAATGAACACAAGTTAAAGATAATCTATTAACAACTATTGGACATCACTGAGCACAGAATGCCTTGGTTTGGTCTTTCTGCTTGTCGTTTCTCCAAGCCGGGTTGCTGGTCGGTGGCCTTACGCTGGCGGAGTTCCATGCGTTCTCGGTTAGGACAGCTTAAAGCCGTCGGCCGGCCGCTTTCTCTGCCAGGGAATTGCTCCGGAGGTCCGCCTTTTGTCGGCTTAGTGAAGAAACTGTTAGTGGGGGCCTTTCCAACCCTGGCTCAGGTTATAGGTTTGGTCGTGCTTTGTTACTGCTGGCGGGCCCACGTGAGTAGACCGGGCATCGGTGGGATCAGTGGAAGTTAGCTCGACAAATAAAGCTTAAAAAGAACTTGGTCATTCTTGAATTAAAATTGTGTAACTTAACGGTCTGATAACTTTAACAAACAACAGAAAAGAAAAGAAAAACAAGTAAGTTGCCGGAAACGAGGGAAAAAGCTGAGGTCGCGGCGCTTCGTGTGTGTGGCTTGAAACGAACAAAGAGCCGGGTCGAACTTCTCAGGGCATTGCTGGGAGCATGCTGGGCACGTGCCGAAGTGCAGTTGAAGAGAACAAGACAAGAGAGCGCAAGACAGCATGTGTCGCTGCTTTTGCTTGTTGGGGCGTGGTTCCCAGAGGGCAGTCCTCCGTTCCCCTGAGGGCTTGTTTCCGGGTATACCGTTCTTAGTTTTAAGCCTTTGATAAAAGGAAAACAATTGTCGGTAGTTCAGCCTTAAGGTTAGCATTTTCTAGGAATCACATCAGATGAGAGGAACTTAACTTGCTTTCTGGATAATATTGGCTGTTACATGTTCTTAGGGAATATAAGCAAGATACACGAATGGCATCAGATTATGAACAGTTAAATACAGAGTGACATTTATACATTAAACGGCATTTCAGAACGATGGCATGTAATACTTATTTTGTCCACTTGGTGAAGCACTGGTTCCATGAAGATAGCTTTGATTATTCCTTTTAACAATCTTCTGCTCAGGATCTGGGGAATTTAGTGATTTAACATTAATTCGAGCTGGAAAATTAATTGAGTATAGGATGACATTTCTTTATCATATCCTTTCTAAGAGAAGTGTCATAAAGTGTTGGGAACAAAGCATTGGTTACAACATAAAATGAGGCAATGTCATTGATCCTTGTTGAAAATTAAAACACTGCAAAATTTAATTATTTAGATTCTTTTCCACAACAATATAAACAACAACATGGTAACATAACTACTCAAATGGAGTGGAGAGACCTAGTTAAGTAACTTAAAGATTATTTAATTAAATAAAGTAATGCTTTGAGTTTTGAGGAGACAGTACTCTTTGTTTACACAAAGAGTTCAGGGCTGTCCTCTGGTGTCCTAAAGTTTCTCACGTCTGGGTGTGAAGATGAGAATGTCCTCTGATGTGAGGTAATTAACAAAGAGGGAGGTCTGTTGCCATGGTTTCGTGTGTGGGGGGGCAGTTTTGCCCTCTTTCCAAAAGAGTTCTAATAGGCTGTTTGTAATCTCTGGTTAGTGTTTCTTTGTCATTTTAACAGTCAGGCACCAAGCGTTATCTGGCTGCGGCATCAGAGGTGGCGAGTTTTATGATCGAACTGCCCAGTAACAGCTCTTAGTGAAAGCAAACCTTTCACCTCTTCCTTTGGGGTCTCTTCAGCCGTCTGTTGAGAGTTGATATCTCACCCCCCGTCTTTCTCTCAGAGAGAGAGAGAGAAGGAATTTTGAGGCTCCAAATTATTTGATATAAAATGCACAAATCCACACTGTTTGTTCACAACACATGTTACACAGTGCCATTCTAATTTTGTAATAGGACTAGACCTTCCCTGGTCTCTCAGGCTGCAGTACAGTTAGATGAAAGGTTTTGTAGCTGTTGCTGAGTGAAATAAACAATAAATACCTCTAGCCATCCACATTACTAATTACTTGGTTCTGGATAACCCTTATGAAATTTATTTCATTTATTAATATAATACATTCAGAGCTACAATTAGAGACTAGATGGTGAACATTGTGGATCATTTAGCAACTAAAGTATGTTTCCTTTTTCTCGTAGAAGAGGGGTCACTGATGCAGGATGAAGATGTCCAGCAGAGCAGATGGCGGCGTGCCCCTCGTGACCCAAACTCACTCAAAATGTCAAGATGGAACCACAAGAAGACCAAGAGCAGTCGCGACTGCCACTTGGAGAAGAAGGAGATGCGGGTGCGGGATCTCGGTCTCGGCTATGACTCAGATGAGATAGTCCTCTTTAAGTACTGTGTTGGCACATGCCACAGCTCCCGTAAGAACTATGACCTGGTCCTCAAGGTTCTGATGGACAACGGGGGCATCTCCAGCAAGAAGGTCAGCAGTCACCCATGCTGTCGCCCTACCCGCTATGAGACCGTGTCCTTCATGAATACACAGACTACCTGGCA
Organism: Micropterus dolomieu; assembly: GCF_021292245.1. Classification (NCBI taxonomy): domain Eukaryota; kingdom Metazoa; phylum Chordata; class Actinopteri; order Centrarchiformes; family Centrarchidae; genus Micropterus; species Micropterus dolomieu. The sequence continues at coordinate 6,354 of NW_025730276.1, forward strand.
GACAATTAAGTGGCTCTCAGCAGCCAATTGCAGCTGTGTCGGTTGATTGCAAAGAGTGTTTATCAGCAATACAAAAAACAGAAAAGCTGTGGTGTGAAAGAGCAGGATTCAGTGAGGAATGGTTTCTATGGTGGGTGGTTTAAACCTGGGTTATGTGGTCTTAGGCGTGGGCCTAGAAAGGCAGCCACAGTGAAGTGGCCGCAGCCCTCCCTCCGCTCGTAGCTTGGCTGTTGTTAATGGAGGTTCAGATACCTTCAGATTAAGGGCCTGATGACCCCAGCATCTGGATGCCTCCCAGCAGCCTAGGGCAGTGGAATGTTTGTTTAAATGCCACCAGCAATAAGCACAGAGGAGGATACTGTCAATACTTGATTATATTTTGTGTCCGTCATTCAGCCTATTCAAGACTTTCAGGTTATGCAACACCCTCTGGGAGCCATAATGGAGGTCTTTCATTCTTTGGCAAAAGAAGCTTTCAGTAGCTGATGCCATTTCTAAGCATGCAGCTGGCTATCTCAGCAAATTTCATTATGGTCAATTGATAACTTCTGTGAAAACTTCTGTGCTATTTTTGAAAATCATTCAATTCAATTCAATTCAATTTTATTTATATAGCGCCAAATCACAACAACAGTTATCTCACAGCGCTTTTCATAAAAGAGCAGGTCTAGACCGTACTCTGTGATGATATTTACAGAAGCCCAACAGTTCCCACCAAGAGCAAGCACTAGGCGACAGAGGCAAGGAAAAACTTCCTTTTAAGAGGCAGAAACCTCGAGCAGAACCATGGCTCAGGGTGGGCGGCCATCTGCCTCGACCGGTTGGGGTGAGAGAGAGAGAGAAAGAGAGAGGGGGGGGCAGCCTACACAATATACACACAGAGGTACAGACAGTGAAGGTAATGTTGCTATAAACTAAATGAAAAATGGTACAGATATTTATAATAGTGTTAATGGTAACCATCGTAATGTTAATGA
>NW_025730277.1:0-5923 GCF_021292245.1 Micropterus dolomieu
CAGGCGTTTCATCCCCCACCTCATGTGACGGCGGAGGACGGAAGACTTCATCTGCTCTGCCCTGTCAGAGCACTGAGTATTTACACTCTGAGGTCTTCTCGGTGGAGGAAAGCAGACCAGTTGCTGGTGTGTTTCGGGTCCCCCAAGGCTGGGCTCCCCGCTTCTAAACACACCATCAGCAACTGGATCGTTCAGACTATTTCCCTGGCCTATCAGGTGCACGGTTTGCCTTCACCTATGGCCATAAGGGCGCACTCTACTCGAGGCATGGCGGCTTCTAGGGCCCTCCTCGCAGGGGCATCGCTCCAGGATTTGTGTGACGCGGCTGCCTCACACTTCCATCCGGTTTTACAGTCTGGACCTTTCTTCTGCACCCGGCACCCGTGCGCTCTCCTCCTAGTCGTGCTGTCAGGTTCTGCACGCTGGGGGCAGGCGGGGTTTCGGCGCGGCCTAAGTGGGTATCTCGTTCCCATATTGTCGTCACCAACGCAGTTCGAGCTCCCTCGAAGGGGAACGTCTCGGGTTACATATATAACCCTTGTTCCCAAAGAAGGGGAACGAGACACTGCGTCGGTCCACCACACCTCACCCCGCCTGGAGTGCCTTGCTTCATAGAAAAGGGCTAATGTGTCCTATGTGTCGGCGTGCTTATATACCCCTCCGGTTACGCCGTCACACACTACCGTTCTAGCAACACCAATAGGATTGGAGTAGTTTCATTCATAGTTCAGCCCTTCAGACGTTTTTCTGATTCTAATTGCTGGACACTTTGCATCAATTCCTTCCCTTTAAAAAGATTTTTGAAGTAGTGAGGTGAGGTACTTTAAATGTGATTCAAAATATGCTCTTAGTCAATTAGGCTCAAACAAACACAAATATAGAGACAAAGGGAAAAAAATTTAACTTGGGAAAAGATAGAAAAGTTCTGAGTCTGAGTAATTTAGGTTGCAAGAGGTCACATTGTTGTAGCGATGTACTGTTAATAAAATGACGTTTGTACTCTTAAAGATAAAGGCTCAACAAAATTAAGTATTGATCTCACCTGAGCAGGGAGCCCTGCTGAACAAATGTGCACATGTGATAGGAGAAGAAGAAGAAGAAGAAGGAGCACTACATCGCTTCACCATGATGCAAGCTGAGCTGAAGATGCAGAGGTCCGCCGTTAGGGAAATAGCTGAATAGGAATTTCCTTTCCTGTGTAAATTTCCCCCACAACAGGATAATGCTGTGAATCTGGCCCAGCAACCAATGGCAGCCTGTTTAAAGTCTGTATTCATCTCATGACAAAAAAATTATTCAGGATCTTAAGGTAAAAACAACTAATGGGTGCCCTTCTTAATCTAAAAAAATTATCTAGTTGCTCAATTGCAATACTTATTCAAGATCCCATTATCGCCTGTCTGCAGATCTTGGGTTTTCCTCCCTTGTGTGTTTACTTGATAGAAGTACCAGTAACAAAAAACTGAGAATAAGGGAGCAAGATAGCTGCCCCTGAAGTATGGACAGCAGGCTATGTATATTCTTAATTAAATTGAGTATTCATTCACAATCTTCCCCTACAGTATTGTGTAATATAATGCCAAGCACACATAGTTACAAACTTAGAACAGCTGAAGAAAATGTATGGCTAATTCCCAGGATTTGTACAACAGTTTCTTCATATCCCCCTCCTGAGACACTTCATTCTTTACTCAGAGACCTCAGGGGAGATGCAGCTCATCTCCTCAGCCTCAGTTCTGTGGTGGTGAATTAATAAAGAGGACATCGTGACGAATGAATCACTCTGTCCACCTATCTTACGTGTCCCTACAGGTCCTCATTATAACTAAACCTGTCGGTGGCTGCTCATGGAGAACCTTGTGCTTGGTTTAATTGCACCAAGGTCATTTCTGTGTCTTACATCAATACCTTTAAAATAAATGTGGGTATTGTGGGTGAGTATTGAATGCATACATTGATCAAACTTCTGATTTTTAGTACTAAATTACAATATTATCATTATGGGGCACCTATAAAATGATTATGGTGGTGTACAGTAATGAGGAATAAACAAGATGCCTGAGAAATTTAGATTTAAACTCTGAAATTGTATGGTAGGCTACTTATGGACTATAGTGATGTCATTACATGTAATTCAAACACATGGGAACATGTTTAAACTGGTGTACTGGGTGAGCTGAGTCTAATTTATAGACGTGGTGGTACTCTACTGGTCAAAGTATCAGTGCCTCCCCTCAGAGCTTGGAAAGGTGCCTCTCCTTTAGTTTACCTGGTCAGATTTGCTGTCCTGGATGCCTAAGGGATCATGATTATGTTATACGATCACATACACAGACAGAATCAAGCCAAGACAGCGTAATATTGCTGTTTGACAGCACAGATGACACTAAATATCAAATAAAAGGGGTTTGTCTTTGGCATTTATTAATCTCTTGGAATGTGGGAAAACTGTAAAAGTCCCCAAAACTACTATATCTCTTAACTTTCTCTTTAACCAAATCACACACATTTAAGCTATTCTACATCCCCTTTTGACAATAAATGTAATAACTAACGTAATATTTTTTTCACCGAGCCTAAGTACAGTGTGTGTGGCCATTTAAGGCGTCTGGAGATAGCTTCCTTGTCAGTGCTATTCATTTAATTTGTGGAAGTGATGCAAGTAATAATAAGCCCTATGATATCAAAACAAAACAGAAAACTTAAAAGCTGCAATAATTTATTTGGTTTTTGTAGGCCCCTTTGGATCAGTGGAAGGAGCCTTGTAAAGTTAATAAGATGAAGATGTTAGCAAACGGTGTCTTATTTACACAACCTGCAGACACGGAGCATTAGAACCTTAGCATTCATCTGGATATGTGCTTTAGGCAACTTGAAGAATCTGTTGTGGCAAAAATGAGACTAATAAGACAGTCGCTGCAGCATGTAAACACTGAAAGTAAGGTATAGACTTTGCTGTCTGCTTGGACATGTTGTTAATCACAGGACACCTTTACATTGATAATAATAATCGAGTCACAGCCCCTGTTTTTCTCTAAGATAAATCCCAGACAATTATATAAAAAAAAAAAAAACAGGCAGCATTTTTGCAGAGTCTGTGAAGGTTCTCAGTCATCCAGGTCATAGTGATCCAAAAAAGGTTAAAGTCAAGCGCAACTGGACTTGGTTGAAGATACTAGAAGACATTTCGTCCCTCATCTGAAGGAGTCAAGGAAGCCATCTACACTCGGGTTGAGAAGCTGTCACTGAACAGAGGAGGTGGTCTACGCCTACATCCCACTGAGGTTAAAATACCTGAGTTTCCCTACCAGTCAGTCAGAACTGAAGAAGTCTCTTGGATGAGGGACGAAACGTCTTCTAGTATCTTCAACCAAGTCGAAAGTGCAACTTAATTCATGAAAATAAAGATGTCAACCTGAATTGACATATCCTTGCTCATCCTGTATGATGCAATGAAAATATGAACATGGCTGAACCAGAATCTGCCCTGGCACGTTGCCCTAACACGTTTCTATTCCAAGTGGTCTGCCATTCAGATACAGTAAGATATACAAAAGTACCAGTTAGTTGTCGATGGTATGGACACACATTTGTTGTTTGAATGGAAAGCAACTGCAGTGAATAAGGAATTCCGTGAAAATGTAAACACTAAAAGCCAACACATCCTGAGTGATTTACATTATATATCACAGCAATCAGATTTTATTACACACATGCCACATGTTTTATGGCTAAGGATAGACGCACAGGCACACGTGTCGATACATAATTCAATTACATAATTTAAATGATTTATAAACAACTGTCCCTGACTTTGACTGGTATCCTGGATTTATTATTTTTTTTCTGATGATTGAACATTAAGTTGATTAGTTGGTACGCAGGGCATCACACACACTGCTGAGCTGCTGTTAGATGGAAACATTTTCTTTTCGCTGGTTCCTCAGAAAGAGAGCTCGGATTTAGATTAGCTGATTGTATGTTGCTTCATGCCACCTTCTGTGTACATGAATGTGACCAGGATAGCAAATTAGTTTTTAGTGTTGGAGTCATTTTGCTCACACATGATTGGTTGGCTTTGTTTTCATCAGTACAGTTAGTTGACAGACCTCCAGATTCCTTGTGTAGACAGACAGGAACAGCACACTGTTTCAATCTCAAGCACCCTTTTCCACCCAATTCACTGAATATAATTAATTATGGCGAACAGAGACAAAAATATGCTTATTAATTGAAAAGAGGGTGCTGTGGTGCCCCCCCCCACACACTCTCCTTTTCTGGGTCACTGCTCACACAGCTGAGAAGAAAATAAGTTGCAGCTCCCACCTCATTTAATGATCGCTTTAGTTACACAATACCACCTTTGACCTCTCTTTATTCAAAGCCACACTTCTTTTTTTGATATATTACCTCAAATCACAACAACTAATAGAAGCCATATATCTTCATTCTTTTTACGCCAGCTTTTTTCATGTGGACAGCAAAATAGATAGAAAAGCTTACTGGAAGTAAGCCTAAATGAGCTTACACGCCAAAATCTTTTTTGTTGCAAACAGACAAATAAGGGAAGGAGTGATTAATTGACCCTGATTAATTCTAACCTGTCTCTTAACTAATTATATTGGATATTTAATTACACATGCATGCATGGCTCGCGCAATAATCAATTGTTCCTCCTGGCAGGATGTGATCAAGTGATTTGAATGCTTTGAGAGAGAAGCTGTAGTTTTTATTGTGATGAGGACTTATGAACTATCCTTTTTGACCAGAATGGAAGTAGAGAAAGCAGCACGTCACCTCTGGACATTATTTACAGGTCGTGTACCCTCAAGCACAGCAGTTTGACTACAAGTCTGCAGCTTGCATTGTTCTCATTGGTGAGTATTGGTGTGGAAGGGCGAATGGTTCCTAAATAATGGGTTGTGGCCTACAACCTGGCAGTGATGAATGGTGCTGCAGTTCCTTGCTGTGGTTTTAGGATTAGGAGAAGTTGGAGGATCGGAGGGCTAAAGTGAGCTACATTCAAGCATGTGCTCAGCCAGTGAACCTTGCATAGCCGTTATGGCTTTTTCTGAGCTCTGTGTGATGTGATTTGATGAGCAAACATGGCAACGAGCCAGGTTATGTTCACATGACTGGTATCCATGTCCATATCCAGCTGAAGGCCATTTCATTATCGTCAGGGCTCCGAGTGTGTTCTGACGCCACATGTGACTGATGTAGGTGTTAACTAACATCATTTTAAGTGTGTATGAACTGGTAAGGACAAGAGGAGCACTTTACAGTTGAGAGTAGAACAGAGCGGAGGTCAAAAGGCGAGTGTGTATCTCTGCCAAGATCCTTTACTGCCCGCGGCAGTTGTCTTTTGTCCACTGCCAAAGAGTCACGATGTGAAATTCCCTGCTCTGCCCTTTATATTTGGGCTCATTATCCTGACCCATCTGTCACAGGATTTGTAACCTTAAGCAGTCTAATTAGAGAAGCGACCTTTTGTTGCATTTCTCATAAACTTTTATTCTGGGCCACGTCTTACACTTTGCCCAAGAAACAAACAGAAATAGAGGTAATCCTGAGGAAATGAATGTCATTCAAGGGGTTTCCTTAGAGGCATTAGATGAAATGTTGACATGCTGTAATTTTATGCTAAGAGTTACAGTAATAGTCCATTACAACATTAGGACAACCAGAATCCATTGTAGAAATTCAGGTACTGCATTTTTCTCATCTTCCATTTTTCTCCATTTAAAATTTTCAGCGACTGTAGTGCTGAACGTTGCTGACCAGTCAAACACAGGCCTCAAGCTTGCTACAACTTGTGTACATTCAGACTGAAACGCTAGCACTAGGTGTCACTAGTATCAATATTAGGACTGTGGATGAGACTTTCATTCAACATTATTGACATACTGCAGATCTGAACTCC
>NW_025730278.1:0-7280 GCF_021292245.1 Micropterus dolomieu
TCGTAACCGACGCAGTTCGAGTTCCCTCGAAGGGGAACGTCTCGGGTTACGTATGTAACCCTGGTTCCCCGAGAAGGGGAACGAGACACTGCGTCGGCCCGCCGCACCTCTCTCCCCGCCTGAAGCGCCTGCTTCATAGTTTAAGCTAATGATGAGTGTGTACAGGTGTGCTTTATACTCCTCCGGTTATTCCGTCACACCTTACCGTTCTAGCAACAAGCCAATAGGATTGGAGTGATTTCATTCACGTTCAGACCTGCTTCGCCTAGAGGCGTTCCCATAGTGTCGTAACCAACGCAGTGTCTCGTTCCCCTTCTCGGGGAACCAGGGTTACATACGTAACCCGAGACGTTTTCCACATACCCTGCAGTAAAGTGTGCACCTCTTTGTACAGTGTCGGGGGCGCAGCCCTAAATCTCTCTCTAATAGGGGCGGCATCACCTGTTGGGATGTGGTGCTCAACAATGTCAGTTCACCCATAAATAATTGTTAAAACACTTTTTAAAAACTTTATCAAAAGTAGTCCTAATATTTCAGGCAAAAAACCTGTGCTTCTGATGAGTCCTCCACTGTCCTGTGGTGGGTTGGTCTGGCAGGAAACATCCCCGCTGGCCTGTATCCAGGAAACCATTACAGTTTACTCCAATATCATCCCAAATGTGTAGTTATGGCAACGACTACAAACAGTGAAACAAATGACAACAAATCATTTTTATCAAGTATGGAGGAAAAACATTATTACAAAAATATGACATGAATGCAACAGGAGAGACTAGGGCTGCTGACAATATTCCTATATGTATTTTACACTGGAACTGTAAGGGAGTTGGTGCTGTTTTGGGAAACGGTTGTCTGTGTCATTTTAGGAAACAGTCATGAAGTATATGTTGTTTTGGTAGAGACTGGCAATCAGCCTATTCTTTCGTGGAATTTTTCTTGCTCATATGACTTATCCTATCCTATGACATAGGACAATTCCCCATTTCGGCCAGAGCATTCTCCCCACTGTCCAAAAACATACCAGCTAGGCATTTTAGTCCACAATGTCAGCTTAGAGCCAAAGATTTTAGACTGCACATATGTGAACAAGTCCACTTATGCAGATGCCCAATGTAATATAAAGGCTTTGATACTCTCCAGCACAGACATGTACAGTACAATGGATTCAGTGTCAGTTCTGTTATATTATAATGGATTGTCACTCTGCCATACATTTGGGCTGAATACAGACCCTTGCTACAATGTGAACAAAGAAAGAATCATTTGGGCTTTAACAGAACCACATGATCATCTGTTCTCCGCATCCTTGATGATAAATGTGGGCATACTTGTGCCCACAGTACATGTGAATATAGGCAGTCTATCTCTGTGCTCTAAGAAACCTAAGGAATAAGTACATAGAGAGAATTACTGAATGTTTTTATCAGGGAGTGTTCTCCACCCTGCTGAGCCTGTGGAGGAAATGCTGTTCTATACTGGCTCATGTGTGCCCAGGACAATATGTTACCATGCTCACTATTACATAAAGCCTCCTGTTACTGCACAAACACATTGTTTGTTTCTCAGAATCAGGGAACGGACATACACACAGGCTATAACTCGATTACACAACAAAAAGTCTCTTGTGAGCATCATAACATAACACAGATTCATTTAATAAATTAAACATTCATTGAATCGTTATTCACAAGTATTGTGTTTTTTGACATCATAACACTTGTAAGTTGGAGTATGCAGGGTGATGGCCTTTTACAGTATAATGTAGACCTTTAAAACCTCTTTTAAAAGTTGCTTGATTTCCACAAGTACAAGAGGATTTCAACTTTTACCAGAAACGATCAGATGTAATTTGAAGGAGCATTCAGACTGATGTGTAACAGACTAATCAGCAGAACTGCAACCTGTGCGGTGGTTGCTGTCTATGTTATAATAATAATAATAATAATAATAAAGCGACTTACAATTGCTAAATATGTCAGAAGTTGCACGCCTCTGCAGCAACTAGGGGCATGTGACTTATCCACTGTTCCATCGCCACCCAGAGCTAAAAACTGCGCTGTATTGTATGTATGTATGTTACATGTATGTAGTATTTTTCAGCTCTGATGCAGTATGTACACTGGCCAGAACAATTGTTACATCTTGATGTGAAGTGGTGCACGCTTAGTCAACATCAAAATGTCTTGAAGTTGAGCATGCCTGCACCACTGGTGGAATTCTTTAAATATAAGCCCAAAATTAATTTTCTAGTCATCCAGCTGCTATCATGTCAAAATTGTTTCAAAAAGGCACTGCCAAATGTGAACAGATCAACCTACATGAAATACATTGTCCAAGTTATATTTCTGTGTCCCTGTTCATTGTTCAGTTATCTCTTGGCATCTGTCAAATATCTGTCCAAAACATTTATGAGTGTGCATCAAGAATATTTCTGATGACTTGTCTTGAACGGACATTACGTTTATCCAATTAATTATTAGCCCTCCCATCATATAAAAGCACACTGGACTGTTAGCTTTAGGTTGTAGAACCTAGTAGAGTAATATAGCAGTAGGTATGTGTTTGGATGCCAGTTGGAAAAACCTTCCAAAAGACTTTGATTGATTTTCTCGTGTCTCCACCTCCTGATCTAACAATGTGAGTGAGAGAGGTGTGGGTGGAGCTCAACAGTCCTCCTGATGGTGCAAACACAAAGAATGGTGAGGCCACCAGGACCTGCCAACACATTACACACTCTGGGGGCAGATCAACTTGGCCATCAATCTAAATGCAGTTCACTGCGGTTGCCACAGTTTCCTGTCAAGGTTCATGTCCACTAGTGAGAGATCAAATCTCATCCCTGAATCCCTCCTAGATATTCTGTTTCTCTCATAGGCCATAGGGTTACAATTAACAAAACCAAGAGAACGCAATGAACTTTGTACATTTGGAGCTCCCTGAGGCTTGGGGCCCCTGGGAAGGCGAGTTTGTAATCCAGGTTTGTAAACTACCCCGTGCTAGGTTTACATAAAAAATCCAGTTTCTTTAGCAGAAATGTATCAGGTTTATCTTGCTAATAAATACATTCCTAATAAAGGAATCAGTACTTTTTTTGTTCTTTTACATAGATTTGTATTGTCTTCACTAGGTACAAAATATAGTCGGACACCTCATGGTCTCAAGGTTCAAGTTCAGTATAATGCAGCCATACAGAGGCCAATGTCAGGGTTACTACAGGACAATGGGATGTGCTGCAGCATATGTGCAGTACTCCTCACTAGTCTGTTTACTTTCCAACCAAAACACTGATTCCACACACACATACACACCAGCACTTGACATTGCTATCACCGTCAGCACTTCCTCAAACTGTAAAACGCTGCCAACACACCACTACACAGACCCACACACATATACACACTTGAAGGACATACACACACGCCATTCGACTATCTACAGGAAACATCTTTTGCAGAACAGGAAGTGCTACTCTTTAATTGGCTGGGTGTGATTTGGTGAGAACTGTGTCTCAACCAATCAGGGAGCTCTTATTTTAAGGGTAGGTATAAAAGGAGAGCAGCTGCTCCTGATGATCAGACTGAGGGTGAAATGTCTGTGTGTGTGTGTGTGTGTGTGTGTGTGTGTGTGTGTGTGTGTGTGTGTGTGTGTGTGTGTGTGTGTGTGTGTGTGTGTGTGTTAAATGACTCACAATATCCCTTTTGTTTTCTTAAAACTGACTCACTTTTTGAATTTAAAGTTTAAGCTGATGTCACTGATCGAACATGCTTTAACATGAAAGCCTCTAACACAAGCCATCCCCACAGCTCACTTTCATCTGGCTTCATGTTGTGATGTGAGGCTCTTGTTCTACTTTGTAGTCCACAGCATAGCAGCACAGTTCATGATCAAACTCAAGACTTACTCATGCTGACTGTACGTTAAATCTTCAATAGCACTGAAAATTAGAGCCCGACCAATGTGGGTGAAAAAGAGCCGATTTATGAGCCAATATTTTGATTTTAACAATGATTTGGAAAGTAGACCCCTTTACTTTATAAACTAAAGTTAGAACAGGCCGATATTGAAAGCTGGTATGTATGTGGGCTATAAAACCTCTTCCTAAATGGATTATGTTAATAAAATCGATTACAGTCTGAACTACATGGAATTAGGTTAAAATTCTATACAAGATGATAGTGCTGTAGCTAAATTTAAGGATGTGATTCCATCAGCTCTAAATTCATTACCAAGTCACAAAGTAACCGAGGACTCCTATGCTAACTTCAGTCTCTCCCAAATCGATCATCTTGTTGATAGTGCTGCAGGCTCGCTGCGAATGACACTCGACTCTGTAGCCCCTCTAAAAAAGAAAATAATAAAACAAAGACGGTTAGCTCCATGGTATAATACTTAAACTCGCAAATTAAAGCAAATATTGCGTAAACTTGAGAGGAATTGGCGTTCCACCAAACTGAAAGAATTTTGTTTAATCTGGCAAGATAGTCTCAAAACTTATAGGAAGGCCCTCCATAATGCCAGAGCAGCGTATTAATTCAATTCAACTCAATTTTATTTATATAGCGCCAAATCACAACAACAGTTATCTCAGAGCGCTCCTCATAAAAGAGCAGGTCTAGACTGTACTCAGTGATGATATTTTATATTATTACTCATCGTTAATAGAGGAATAATATTTATTTCAGCCAGTGGCGTTAAGAAACAGGCCTAGGCTATATGCTTTGTAAAAACCACACTCCTTACTGCTGTTATGAATATGATATTAGTTAGAAAGTCGGGAAAGACTGCTTTGTTTGGGGGTAAAGGGGGTGGTAGGGAAAAGCAATTAGCCTATAATTTGGGTAATTATCAACGCGGACTGCCACATATTGATTTTCAAAATTTGTATTTGAAATCATTTTTGATTAAGGAGCTGTATTGAGGAGCATATATTCAAGCACCTCCTGGCTCGCTCCCTCTCTCTCTCTCTCTCTGACTGTCTCTTGTGAACACTGCTGCAGAAACCTGTCCAACGTTAGAATACCCCCATCCCCCACCCACACTGGAAAGTAATATAGTAACGTAACTAGTTACTTTTATCACCCAGTAATAAGTAAAGTAATAATATTACTTTTTAAAGGAGTAATAAGTAACTAGTAATATATTACAATTTCTGAGTAACTTGCCCAACACTGGGCGGGACATTTAAAAAGTTTGACGTGCTACAGTAAGCTTTGAAAAGCTGAACCCCCCTGCATTAATGGTTCTGACTATTGATGAGATAGTAGCATTAACAAATTAGAGACGAATGTAGGCCATTTTTCTTGCTCAAGGTTTAATGAATGTAAACAAACCACAAACATGAAACTGCTGTTTTGTCCAACTGGAATTAATATTATACTAGTGGCACTGGTGGAAAGTAACGAAGTACAAATACTTTGTTACTGTACAGTGCCAAGTTTAAAGTTTGGTGGAGGGGGTTTATGGTGTGGGGTTGTTTTTCAGGGGTTGGGCTTGGCCCCTTAGTTCCAGTGAAAGGAACTTTTAAAGCATACCAAGACATTTTGGACAATTTCATGTTCCCAACTTGGTGGAAACAGTTTAGGGATGACCCCTTCCTGTTCCAACATGACTGCACACCAGTGCACAAAGCAAGGTCCATAAAGACATGGATGAGCGGTGTGGAGAACTTGACCAGCCTGCGCAGAGTCTTGACCCAAACCCAATAGAACACCTTTGATGAATTAGAGCGGAGAATGCGAGCCAGGCCTTCTCATCCAACATCTGTGCCTGACCTCACAAATGAGCTTCTAGAAGAATGGTCAAAAATTCCCATGAACACACTCCTAAACCTTCTGGACAACCTTCCCAGAAGAGTTGAAGCTGTTATTGCTGTAAAGGGTGGGCCAACTCCATATTAAACCCTACGGATTAAGAATGGGATGTCATTAACCTTCATGTAAAGGCAGGCGACCCAAATCTTTTGGTAATATAGTGTATTTTGGGTCAAAAAAAGATTTAATAGTAAAAAAAACTCCGAAATGCAGTCCAATAACACCATAAAACAACCGTCTCCCAGCACAACACACACGACTCCCACATAAACTTCAGTAATGATTGAAATCAATAACAAAGTTTTACCTGCAGAAGCCCACAAGGCCAAACAAGAATCAGAAGATGTCAGGTGAAAACACAGTGAACATCAGAAAGGCTAATTGTTAGCTTGACGGTTAATGCTGAACAGCTGCTAATGTCCAGTGCAAAATACTACAGTTGTAACGTTATGCTTTCTACATTATTTCACCAGCTAACAGCGTCCCATATTACTATTCTGTGTACCACTGGTATTATGTCAAAGTTTTGATTTTAGTCTGCAAGAAATGTTGTTTACGGTTTAAAGCAAATGTGGAGCGATTTGTTTTTCCTAGCCTATAGTGATGCAGGGCAGAGGCAGCCAGCTATGCTATTGTTAGCACAGATCCACCAATGTTTGCTTCATAACATTCAATTTAGATTTATTGTCATTTCACCGTTACTCGGGTAAACAGCTTCTCCACCGTCTCAGCTGCTGTAAATTACATGACCCACATAATATACAATAATGCAATATAATGGCACAGTGGAAAAATGTAATTCTAAAAATGTAATCCGGTACAATTACTAATTACTTGTTTAAAAATGTAATCAGTAATGTAATCCAAGTACCACAAAATAAAAGTAATGTAATCTGATTACTTTTAGTTACTTTTGGATTACTTCAATGCCAAATAGACAGATGAAGACAAGAGAAGCTTCAATGATATGTTGTCTGCTCAGTGTATTTTTAGAGAAACACAGAAAAATTAAAACTGCAAGCAGCGTTGGGCGGGCCCTCGCACTTGTAGCGCGTCCGCGTGTGAGCCGGCCGAGTTGCATATTCTGGAGCTCTGCCGGTGCGGCTGTGAATTTCCTACGCGGTTCCGACGCCGCATGAAGGTGTTATATGTCACTTCCTGTGTCCCCTATGTGGAGCTACATAGCACTTGCCGCTATGAATATAAATCGGTATTGGTGTGTAGATGTCTGCGGGGTGGGAGAGTTATCAAGCACGTACAGTTTGTTTCAGATGTGAGCATGTACACTGAACAATAATGTACCCAAACAATAAAATAAATTCCTTTTATATTTCCCTGCCTTGTTGTTTATGTGTACATACAGAGGAAGAATGTGAGAACAGCACACATTTCATCGTTACTGTGTGTTAGAGCATGGGAGAACAGTGGATACTTTTAATACAGCCCACACCCCTAATACTGTGTAACTAT
>NW_025730279.1:0-7273 GCF_021292245.1 Micropterus dolomieu
CTCACTTTGCATGTAATGAGTCTATATAATATATTAGTTTCACCTTTTAAGTTGAATTACTGAAATAAATGCACTTTTGCACGATATGCTAATTTTTCAAGTTTCACCTGCAGAAAACAAGGCACTCTTCAGAAACTTCAGGCTCTGTAATACAGTATATGGGTACTGGGTGTATGGCTCCTTATTTATCTTAAAGTATAAGGTAGAAAGAAAAAATACTGCTGCACACACAGAAATACACTGCATAATTACTTTTCATGATTTCATGTGAAACATGTTGGGAGTATTTTCACTTTTCAACTTATACTAGACTGATGATGAAGAGTTCAGTTTTCATGTTTCATGTTTTATCTGTGGTATACGATTAGCTTTTCAGTAAGTAGTAAAGACCGGGAGTGCTAATATATATATGATTTATTACAAGTGAACAATACAAATATATATAATTAAAAGTCAAAGAAAACAGAAGGAGAGAACCGGAGAGAACGCCTTTCCACATCAGTCCACCCCATCAGCACAATGAGGACTCCAGGTCTCTGCAGCTCTCTGGCAGCAGGTGGGACATCTGATCCACAGTGTGACTCTGGGAGGAAAATGTGTTATAAATTCTTCAGGTGATGAAAAATATAAAGTAAATACAGATGAGTCTTTAAAAAATAGAATATTGTGGTGAAGTTAATTTTCTAACGTAAGGATTCAAAAAGTTAATCTCTGATATATTCTAGATTCATTAAACAAAGTGAAGCATTTCAAACCCTTTTTGCTTTCATCTTGATGATTACTGTTTACAGCTCATGGAAATAAAAACTCCACTATCTCAAAATGTATAAACATTTTAGAATAAAAATACATTTCTGTATTATAAATTATACAGAAATAACTGGAGAAGAGCTCTCTAATCAGCTAATTAACTCTCTCAGTCTGGTTCTGATGTTCACAATGAACTTTTCCTCATTATTCAAATTTTTTGAGATGCTCTTCTAAAAGATGCCTCAGTGTTTTAATGTTGACAGCACTATTATGTCCCATACGTGGGAGAAAATGGAACTAGGGAGACGGTCTTTAAATATTTTTGTGTTGTCCTCTTAAGACAGACAAAGACTAGCAATGTTATTTTAGACTCAAAGTTTAAGCTTTGAGTAGCAGATGTGGAGGCATCAGAACCTCAACAAAAATCTTGTGACAAATATAAAAAGTACCTTTCACTCACAAGTGTCCTAATCCAGACAATAATCCCACACAGCCCTGCCGACAGCAGCAACGTTACACAAAATAGCGGTGTGGGGAATTAATTAACGTGATAGCAGCCATGGCTGATATACAGCTTCCATCATCTGAGGACTCTACCGCTAACGTTAGCTTATTACGTTTATTACTAGTAACGTACTGAGGTGACGTCCAAATAAACGACTCGTAACCGCTCGTAACCAACGGTATGTAAAAGGGTTAATTGATTGGCTTGAAATTGTTCGTTTGAGCTGTAATGGTAACTAAAATTAAGGTAATTAATAACTGATTGTTAACGTTGGTCTCAACAAAATCTAACGTTAATATTAGTGTTGCAAAATAACGTTACCACATGTATATATTAAACAGCATTTAAAACCTTGTGAAGTATAATGTCAATAACAGATATGTGAGTTATTTTAATATTCACCAGTCTTACCTTGACTGTAACTGGTAATGTCGGTAAACTGGTAACAACCAGCCGCAGGTTCCAACCTCCACCATACAGCACCGCAGAGTAGCATGTAGCATTAGCTCCTTAGCATGAGCTAACTCGGTCACGTTGAGCTAGGCGGTAATTTTGAGCTTCAAAACGGCTCTTAACGGTACAAGATGGCGGCGTGATGAGTCGAATGGTGTCGAGCTCTCAACTCTAAACTTTTCTTTGTAGCATTTTTAGAATAGTTGGCCAAGTTTAGTTGGTGTGATCTGTTGAAGAAATCCGTTAAATAACATTATATCTGGTTGTGAGACGGAGACTTAAGCTGATGATACACGGGGCAACTTTTTGAGCAATGTTGCCGGGCAAACTTGCTAGCGGCAAGTCCGACTATGTTTTGAACGGATAGCGGCGGTGCGGTGCGGGTGGTGGAGTGGTGGGGGAAGGGATTACAGTAGTAATCTTTACTCATTACCATTGACGACAACGTTGCCCTGCACGATTGCTCTAAAAGTTGCTCTGTGTATCATCAGCTTTAAAGAATGCCTAAGTCTGTTCAGAAAAGACAGATGGAACCCAGCAAGGAGGTAAACAACAACATTTCTTTCTGCTAGCGAACACAACTACGGCAGCATGACGGAATGTAATGTTCAAGTGGATAATGAAGAGGAGTTTCCCCCACTGCCTGTGACACCAAGTAAACCTGTTGCTAAAAAAAAACACAATTTCACATGTGTAGAGATTTATATAGCTCCAAATTCTGCCAAGAGTCAGCTGTGTCTTTTATGAACTTAAATCTATTAATGAAAGCGAAATGGAGTTATGTTATAAACGTATCACACTTGAGGAAGGTAGGAAAGCAATTAATCTCCTAAAAAACAACAAATTTTATAAATATTTTTCTAACAAACTGGCTCCTTTTTTATTTGAAGTTTTTGTTGAATGCATGGAAAGAGAGTCTCTTCCAACAACCACGACTCAAGGTCTGACCACATTAATTCCCAAACCAAACAAAGACAACTGTCGTCCAATATGTTTGCATAATAATGATTATAAGATATTTGCTCTACAATTGGCTAAAAGACTTAAAATGGTCCTGAACTCTGTTATTGAAGAAACACAGTCAGGTTTCATGACCAAAAGACATATTACAAATAATATTAGACTTGTCCTAGACGTCCTAGATTACACAGATTTGATTGATGATAGTAATTCTATAAAGCTTTCGATACTGTGGAGCATCAGTTCATCTTACAGTCTTTAAAGAAATTCTGCTTTGGTCATTTTTTCTGTACAGCTAAAACTCTGTATAAGAACAGTTCTATTAAAGTTATGGGTGGTACATCCCCAAGATTTAATCTGAGGCATTAGACAGGGTTGCCCCACTTCCTCGTACCTCTTCCTTTTAGTAGCTCAACTGTTGGCAAACCATATTAAATCCAGTGCTGTGAAAGGTGTCTCTCTTATAGGGAGAGAATTAATTATAACTCAGCTGGCAGATGACACCACATTATTCCTGAAAATGAAAACCAAATTTCTATTGCAATTGATGTAATCAACATGTTTTTTAAGGCTTCTGAAAGTACAGAAGTGTGAACTATAAAAGAGTGCCCTAAACCAGCTCTTTGTAATATTCCAATAAAAAGTGAAATACTTTATTTAGGTATATTTATTACTAAGGAGAGGAGAATGACCTTAAATTTTACTCCTGTCATACAAAAAACTCAAAAGAAATTTAACCAATGGTTTTTAAGAGATCTCTCATTAAGCGGTAGAGTATTAATTACTAAAGCAGAGGGACTCTCGTGATTATCATATGCTGCTTTGGCTCTGCATCTTAGCGATAAACTAATAAGACACAAAATGCTATTCACTTTTATATGGAAGAATAAAACACATTACTTGAAGAAAACAGTTCTCATGAACTATGAAAACAGTAGGCTTAACTTTCTGGATTTTTACACCTTAAATAATACCTTTAAAGTAAATTATATAGAAACCTCCATTTGGAATGTTTTACCTCTTCATGTGTTATCAAAGCTGGCGGCATGAGGTTGTTTGTAACTATGATATTGATAAGGTACCTGTTAAAATGTCTGCCAGGCTTTCTGGTCATGGTCTCTCAACTTCTCACCTCACAAATATCTTCTAAGGACATTTTCTATAAACACACATCTCTTCGTGGAATATTGTGTTGGTAGATCACTTATTTAACCGGAATGGTCTTCTGTTTACTTATGAACAGGTCTAACTATACCTGTCACACCTGGGGACTATGCAAAGTACCCTCTGGGGTCTCTTTGCTATTCAAATCTCAAACAAGGGTCACTGCACAACAACTGCCCTTGTTATTTCCGTCCGACACTTCCATGGGTAAAATGTGTTTTTCCAGTCATTCCTGTAATAACAGATCTAGACATTCCTACAGAGACATTCCTACAGAACCACATGTGATTTCATACAGGAATCGATTTGTAGATGAAGAATATCAATACTTAATTACCAACAAAATCTAAGAATTAATACATAAATTCTATCCAGCTAAACATTAAATTAAGTACAGATTTAGGAAAGAAATTTAAGTAAATTGTAGTTGCTGTCCAGAAACTGTTTGCTTGTGAAATATTTCTGGAAAAGATTCTGTGATTTTATTTCAGAAAATATCTCTGAAAGTTTTGCTTTGTTTTGGGAGAATGTGTGGTTTCCCTGAAAATAACGCACAACGAAAAACTTGTGTGTACTTGATTAATCTCCTCATTATTATGCCCAAATTTCATATTCACATCTTCACAGGTAAGAAACCTGTGGCCTTTTCAAACGAGTTCAAACATTACATCTCATCAATTCAGGGGTCTCTAAAGCAAAAGGCAGTTAAAACTTTATCAGCTTGTGTTATGTTTATATACCCCCCCCCCCCCCCCAATTTCAAATAAAGTTTGGAAAAACAAAAAACGGCTCTTCAGAAACCAACGGGTGACGTCACGGACGCTACGTCCATTTTTATATCCGGTCTATGGTATTTATAGACCGATAGTATTTGGAGCCCTGAGTTTAACCTCGCAGGCAGCAGCTTCTGTGTTGACCAATCAGCTGCTTCAGATGAAGGAGTTCAGCCAATCACATTGAAGGAAAGTTCACCTGACAGAACGGCTCGGAATGAAAATCCCAATCTGTGCTCTGCCGTTACGCAGTACGTCCCTACGTCACTCGCACAAACAGAACATGGCGACGGCCCTGCGGAGGGTGTACAGCGGAGTGAGTCCGAGGTATTTACCTTCATTTATTTTACTACAGCAGCTGTTCATGTCAACAGGGCGACGTTTGTCCGCGTGGCTGAAACGCAGGTGACGTCCCTGTGGTGTTAGTGAGGCTGTGTGCGGAAGGAACCGGGTGACCTGCGAGTCCACCAGACTCTGTTCACACTTTAGATTAAATTCACTTTTGATCGCGTGTAACATCCAAACAGTGTGTTGAACGTGACGTCAGACAGGTGTGTGCTGAAGCTCTGGGCTCTGGTAACATTAGGCAGACTCACCTGGTGAGTTTAACCTGGACGTGTTTCAGATTTACAGGGATTCTTGCATATTATTGTAAAGAGCCAAGAAGCTTTTACTGAAGCGCTGCAGAGCGACAACACCTGCTGGTGTCCCCTGTCTCTGAGGGGGACAGCAGAATCAAGACCTGCTGGAGACAGGTGACCCGAGCAGGACGTACCTGTGACCCCGGACCTCAGGGCGTCTCCAGTCCTGGTCCTGTGAAGGACACCTCGGGAGCCCTTCACAGGACCAGGCCCGAGAGAGAACCCACCTAACCAAAGCCCTGTGTGAAAACGGCTGAAATAAGAACAGGCCTGTCCTCACAATCTCACACACGTTTCATCTTTCACCAGGAAGTCCTCTCCTCTGAGCTGCAGCCGGCAGCGCAGCCTGAGCACGGGTGAGTCCTGCTGCACCTCCTCCTCCTCTATCCCCCCTTCACCTCCTCCTCCTGCACCTCCGCTTCACCTCCTCCTGCACCACCACCTCCTCCTCTCTGTCTCCTCTTCACCTCCTCCTCTTTATCTCCCACTGCACTTCCTCCTCTTCACCTCCTCCTCTTCTCTATCTCCTCCTGCACCTCCTCCTCTTCACTGCCTCCTCTCTACCTCCTCCTGCACCTCTCTATCTCCTCCTGCACCTCTCTATCTCCTCCTGCACCTCCTCCTCCTCCTCTCTATCTCCTCCTCTCTGTCTCCTACTGCACTCCTCCTCCTCTCTATCTTCTCCTGCACCTCCTCCTCTTCACCTCCTCCTCTTTATCTCCCACTGCACTTCCTCCTCTTCACCTCCTCCTCTTCTCTACCTCCTCCTGCACCTCTCTATCTCCTCCTGCACCTCCTCTTCACCTTCACCTCCTCCTCCTCCTCTCTATCTCCTCCTCTCTGTCTCCTACTGCACTCCTCCTCCTCTCTATCTCCTCCTGCACCTCCTCCTCCTCTCTGTCTCTTCCTGCACCTCCCCTTCTCTATCTCCTCGCTCTAGCCGAGGTCCGTAACCTTCTCTAACCTTCACTCTAAAGCAACTTTTTCTAACATCTGGACAAACGCTGTTGTCATAGTTACAGGAGCTACCCAGAGAGACTGAAAGGACCCGTTGGAGTCCGTCAGAGTCAGAGTCCTTCAGAACCCGTCAGAGTCCTTCAGAACCCGTCAGAGTCAGAGTCCTTCAGATAGTCTGAATAATACCTTCAAATGTTTAATGCAACTGCAAAACTGTCTGCTTCTTTCTGAGATTGCTTTTTCCAACGAATGAGACAATGTCTCTCGGGGAGGGCAGCGACAGCGCCGACCGTTTGTCGGACTTAGCAACAGTAACTAAGGGGGTGGGGCTTAGCGAAGGGTCAATTCCCCACTGAGACATGTCCACCAATGTGTCCCTGGTCAAGACACTGGACCTTTCTCCTTTCCCAAATTTCCATCTCCTCGATCCTCGTGGTGCGTGTTAGTCCCGCCCACCCGAGATGCGAGCTCGAGGAGGAGACGCGAGGTGAGAAGAGTCGAGGAAACAGGCATCTAATGAAATGAGACGTCCTTTCCTCGGAGCGTCATTGTGAAGCGACGTCAGTTCAGTCTGCATCACGTGTCCACTGAGCTGTGATCTCTGTCAGAGCAGCTGTCTGTTCTGAAGGCTGCAGATCATTTCTTCACTATCCAGAAACACGTCTGCCAACATTATAACACGCAGAAACATCTGGAGCTTCCAATAAACGGTCAGATCACTGCAGCCTCATCGTTCACTGCACAGAAACACGTCTGCCAACATTATAACGCGCAGAAACATCTGGAGCTTCCAATAAACGGTCAGATCACTGCAGCCTCATCGTTCACTGCACAGAAACACGTCTGCCAACATTATAACGCGCAGAAACATCTGGAGCTTCCAATAAACGGTCAGATCACTGCAGCCTCATCGTTCACTGCACAGAAACACGTCTGCCAACATTATAACGCGCAGAAACATCTGGAGCTTCCAATAAACGGTCAGATCACTGCAGCCTCATCGTTCACTGCACAGAAACACGTCTGCCAACATTATAACGCGCAGAAACATCTGGAGCTTCCAATAAACG